>NC_057801.1:102593582-102652117 GCF_018294505.1 Triticum aestivum
TGGGAGTGCGCCTCCACTCGTACCGCTTCGGGCGCGAGTGGTGATGCTGTCACTGGGCCACCTTGGTTAGAGTGTCCACTATGACCCATATCGCGTCGTTTCCTTGATGAGACCTTGGTAATCCGGTGATGAAATCCATGCAAATATTGTCCCATTTCCATTGGGATACCGGCAGAGGCTGGAGGAGTCCGGCGGGTTTTTGGTGTTCCGCCTTTACCTTATTGCAGATATCGCAGTAGGCCACAAAATACACGATGTCTTTTTTCATTCCATCCCACCAAAATATCTGACAAAGATCCTCATACATCTTGGTACCACCGGGATGAATTGAGTATGGTGCTTCATGTGCTTCTGCCAATATTTTCTTCTTCAGACTGTCTTGGTTGGGTACGCAAAGTCTTCCTCGAAACCTTAGCAAACCTTGCTGATCCATAGTGAAATCAGGTGTTTGCCCTTGGTGCAGCTTTTGGACATATATCTGTAACACCTTATCATCTGCTTGAGCTCTGCGGATTTCTTCTTCGAGAGTAGGAGCAACTTCCAATATATTGGTAAGACGGGCGTCGGTGATTACCAGATTCAGCTGCATGATTTCTTCATAGAGCTCTGGAGGCAAGGAATCCATTAGGGCATTGAGAATGGTGGGTTTGCGGCTGAGGGCGTCAGCCACCGCATTAGCTTTGCCCGGGTGATAATTTATTCCGAGGTCATAGTCCTTAACCAACTCGAGCCATCTTCGCTGTCGAAGATTCAAGTCGGGCTGAGTGAATATATACTTGAGACTTTTATGGTCGGTGAATATCTGACACTTCTTTCCAATCAGATAATGTCTCCAGATTTTTAAAGTGTGCACCACTGCAGCCAATTCCAAATCATGAGTAGGATAATTTCCTTCATGTTGTCGCAGTTGGTGAGATGCATAGGCCACCACTTTGCCATCTTGCATGAGTACACATCCCAGTCCTTTTCTGGAGGCGTCGCAGTAAACATCAAAACTGCAGTAGATATCTGGAAGAGTTAATAAGGGTGCCAATGTCAGTCTTAACTCATTGAAGCTCTGTTCATAGTCTTCAGTCCATATGAACTTCTTGTCCTTCTTGAGGAGCTCAGTCATTGGTTTAGCGATCTTGGAAAATCCTTCGATAAAACGGAGATAATATCCGGCCAGTCTAAGGAAACTCCGGATTTTTGAGACGGTGGTGGGTGTGGACCAATCAAGTACATCTTTTACCTTGCTTGGGTCCACCGAGATTCCTTCTGCCGAGAGGATATGTCTGAGGAATCCCACTTGCTGGAGCCAAAACTCACATTTGCTGAATGTGGCATACAATTGATGATCGCAAAGCCGTTGCAGAACTGTGCGAAGATGTCCCTTATGTTTGTCCTTGCTTTTGGAATAAATGAGGATGTCATCAATGAACACCACCACAAACTTGTCCAAGAAGTCCATAAACACCTTGTTCATCATATGCATAAAGAATGCAGGAGCGTTGGTGAGGCCGAAGGACATAACAGTGTATTCGTAAACACCGTACCGAGTGGTGAACGCGGTCTTAGGAATATCTTCCTTCTTAATCTTGAGTTGATGATATCCCATCCTCAAATCAATCTTTGAGAATACTTTGGCCCCACTGAGTTGATCAAACAGATCGTCAATCCTCGGTAGTGGATACTTGTTTTTAATGGTGACGTCATTCAGCTATCGGTAGTCTACACACATTCGTAGACTGCCATACTTTTTGTCCACGAAGATTGCTGGTGATCCCCATGGTGAAGAGCTGGGACGAATGTATCCTTTTTTCAACATCTCATCCAGTTGCTTCTTCAATTCCACCAATTCTAAGGAGGGCATCCGATAATATTTCTTATGTATCGGGGTGGTTCCAGGCACTAGGTCAATAGCGAACTCCAATTCTCGGTCTGGTGGCATGCCGGGTAATTCTTCAGGAAATACATCTGGATACTCGCTGACAACTGGGATTAATTCCACCTCTTATGCCATGGCTGCGAAAACCATATCCTTCGTGGGGATGCGCTTGCGGGCATAAAAACTTGTGGTGCGACCTTCCATATTTTTCAGGGTAACTTCTATGGTCGCACAGCTGATGCAGACTTGGTATTGGGTTAACCAATTCATGCCCAGAATGACATCCAATTTGTTGGAATCGATGATTATCAACGATGTTGGAAACTTGACGCCCTTGATGTAAATCTCCAAATTTCGGCAAACGAGATTGCTTCTGAGCATGGATCCCGGGGATTGTACCAGCATGTGCTTTCCCAAAATCGAGCAAGAAAGATTGTTTTGGGAAGCAAAACTCCGCGAAATAAAAGAGTGGGAAGCCCCAGAGTCAAATAAAATTACGGTGGGTATGTCGTTTACGAGAAACATACCAATGACGACTTCCGGGTCCTCTTGGGCTTCGTCTGCGGAAATGTGATGAACTTTCCCTTGGATTATATCGGGGGCGGAATACTGCTCCATGTAGTTAACTTGCGGCTGAAATGGAGCGACGTGCTTGGTGTTCTTGGGACACTATCGGGCATAGTGTCCGGTTTGACCACAGCTGAAGCACGAATTGTTACGCTGGCAATCGTCGCACATCGGGATGGTCACGACATTCTTGACTTGTGTAGTAGTCTTGTTGACGTTCTGCTGCCAATTAGGTTTGTACTCCACCTGAGTCTGTTGCCACGTACAAGCCTTTTTCACTGGTTGCATATCCTTCTTGGGCTCGAATTTTTGCTTGTGGTCATTAGCAGCTGGCTTGTTGTTGTGCAGGAGCTTGTGTTCCCTCTCGGCGATTAGGGCCTTGTTCACCAGAGTCAGGAAGTCTGGGAAATCAAACATACTGAGAGTGCACCGGAGATGTTGATGTAGGCCTCCAAGAAATCGCTTGATCTTCCGCTCTTCGGTGGCCACATCGTGGAGAGAGTAGCGGGCCAGATGGTTGAATTTATTCAGATACTCGGCGACGGTCATGCTGCCTTGAGTGAGGGTGAGAAATTCGCGTTGCTTGATCTTCATGACTCCGGTGGGAATATGATATTTGTGGAAGTGATCCTTGAATTTTGTCCAAGTAATTTCCTCGTCGGCAGGCCATATTGCTTTGGCATTATCCCACCATATAGCGGCAGCCCCTTCGAGATAATGCGTTGTGAAGGGAACCTTGTCTCCATCGTCTGTGTGAGCAATTTCCAGTTTTCTTTCAATAGTCCTTAGCCAGTCATCGGCGTCCAAAGGATCAGTAGTATGGCTGAAACTGGGAGGCTTGGTTTGTTGAAAATCTGATAGCTTGGAATGATGGCCATTCTGGTTTCCATTCTGCCCAACCATAACTTGTACACTTTTTAGTATTTCCAGCAGATTGTTGCTCCTTCTTTCTTCAAACATTCGCAGGATTTGCTCGGTGGAAGGTGGTTATGGCGGTGGAGGCGGAGGTGGCTGGTAAGGTTCAGGGGAATGTCCTGCCTATCTTGCGGAATGACGGACAGGGACATCCTCACCAGCTTGACTGTTGCTGGCTCCACACGGCATCCTATTTTTCGTTTTCCCAATACATAGCAACCATGATGAGAAAAATCCAAAATGGGGGGAAAACCAATGACAAATCCCGGAAGAAAGCAGCGAATAAAACCAAGTCGAATAAAAATCCAACATAATTATACATAGTCCCAACATGAAAATAAACATTGCAATGGGTTTACTACCCTCGTACATGAAACTATGCATCATGACAAATGCGATTACAGCCATACATCATGCTCATGACTACCACGATACTCTAACGATCTACTGCTCGGATGGTGCTGCTGCAGGCCCGTCTCCTGAGCCGGACCCAGATCCTGAACTGATAGTAGAGAACTCCGGGGGAAGAGAGGTGCGCTAGCGCTGCCTTGAGGGCTCTCCCTCAGGGGCAGGCGGGGGATGGGATCTAAGCATAGGAGCAGCAGGAGTAGCAACAACAGAAGACCATGCAGCAGGAGCGCTGCGAGGGTTCACCGTCAAAGGGTTAACGGTACCCTGCAAGGTTGTCGTAGGAACGGAGGTGGGAGGAGCAGAAGTGTAGAGGACAGTGGGAAGAGGGTTCCTTATACGAGTAGCAACGTGAGCAGCGCGAGCGTGTGAGAGCTCCCGAGCTAACTCGTAGTTAAGGAGATAGCTAGCGGTGATGTAGCGTGCAAGGTGGCTAGTGGGACGATCGCACGCCGGATTAATCAAAGGAAAGCGGATACGCCCATTCTCATGCAGAGATGGGTAGAAGAAAAGTCCAGGGTGGGTGTGCATGCGAACCTCATTGTAGCGCAAGTCTACAAGAGCCTCAATAGCAGCAAACTGAACCGCCTGAGATGGCGTAGAAGCAAGACCACCCTTAGACGAACGAGTGTAAGCACCGGATGGGGAACTGTGGTGTAGAGTGACCTCAGCATAATACTCATACACTGCACCAGCCAGATGCTCGCATACACCCGATACTCTGGATCAGCACCCTCTGGATAGAGTCGTCGCCACATGTTCTGAAGCAGGTGTGGCGATGTGCACCGAGCTGGCTCAGGATGGTAAAAGATCGGTACTGGTTCCATCTACACTCACAAACCATACGGTTAGTAATAACAACAACAAGTCATGCATGCAATGCAACAACCAATTCCTATGTCTATCGGCACTCAAACGAAACTATCTACCATTTTACTAATGCACTATCGGTCTAGCGTGTCCTACAATCAGCGCGACTCTGATACTAAGCGTTGTGGCACCCTGGCTCAGAGCAACCGGTTTACCCTGCATTGCCAGCCCAGAGATCGAGTCTTCTGGCAATACACAACAACATGGTACATAAATAACCACTTTATTGATACGAGCGTGGTATAAAGGTCTGATATTACATCGAGATACGAGGCCAAGCGGCACACACGATGTTGCTGGACAGTATGTGCATTATTTAGTGAACATGGTTGGGCCTCGATCACACGAAACTACACGGCAGCGGAAGAAGGACGAAGCGGAACTCCATGGCATAGGTACACCGACGTGGACACGGCCTAGACACGAGATGCGCTCTGATGCGAATCAGCTTGCCTGAAAACTGGCATGACACGCTAGGTCAGTACATGGAATGTACTTGCAAGCTCACAACAAACATAAGCACGATGACATACAATATCATGATAATTAATCAAGTTAAATTAATGCAAGAAATTACTACAAATGCAAAGCTATGCAGAGCAACCAAACAGCGCACCGAGTAACACGGACTCGCTTACTAGACGGTTACCTCGTAACCAACAGTGACCACACCGGGGTCATACCTGAAACCAATCACTCATGAACACCTCGAGTGTTCAAGGTTCACCATGAAACAATGCATCACAACGATTACTAGTTTGCAAGATTAATTATAAAAGTTGATCCATGGTGTGACTTACTCCCGAGTCTTGCCCATAACCGAGGGCGCGACTATCGATAGATTAAATACACTCTGCAGAGGTAGTGCACTTTACCCACACTACAGAATACCTGGCCTCATACTCCCATTCGGGTGGACCAAAGTACTCCGACGAAACCCTCCCTTTGCCATGCACTCTCCCCGGCCACTCCGACCATCTCCCTCTCAGGGCTAGGTCTTGGGTGGCCCCGTGTCTACCAAAGACACCAACGGCCACCGTCGTGGAAAAACGGTCCCAAACGGGGACAAGGTACCATAAAAACAAATGAGCACACAAGGTTATGTCTGCCTACCGGGCCAGGGTATGCACGCCCATAACCTTCCCTCGCGGGAGGCACCAGTGAGAGCCACGACAAAGGACCGAATCAAGACCTTCCCATTAGGTAAATGTGGTCGCACTGAATTAAAACCTGATTCAGTGGCACCATGATGTGATCAACATCATATTCAGGTTGAACTTAATCAAGTATAACTTTCATAAAAACTTTTTATTACTAACATGGCATCATACCGGAAATCATGCAACTACTCATCACACAGAGCAAGCAACTCTTAAGCATGGATCAAAACAAGAAATATAACTAAGTTACACTACTAAGATCAGAAACTTCTTTGGTTATAAGTCATTTTTTCTACAAACAACATTTTTATTAGTTCATCATTTAGTTGAAACTATTACTAGCAAAAATAGCTACCATCACTTTCCATAACAAAATATCTAGTGCAAAATCTTACTCTACTTAGCCAAACAATTCTATGAACTCAACCAAAAGCTAAAACAAGCATATCAAGCATCATCAGACAACTAGCAATTAGCCATATTAATTTATCAAATTTTAAATGCAATTAAAGACCCATATTCAAGTAGAAAATCATAGATATTGAATTAACACCATCCAAATGATGTTGTGGCTTGCCTTAGTGCAGAGGAGGGTCACACTCCTCCTGGTTAGCTTCAAGGCAAGATCCTCCTTCTGAAAATATTTTAAAACCACAAAGATAAATGTCAAAACTCATTCTAAAAATCACCAGAAATTCTAGACAGCAAGGAAAAATCCACCTTTTGGTGTGCTTCTAGAGATTTCTATAGAAAAGACAATGCAAGAAGAATCAATTCATTTGGACTTGTGGTTTAGAAGTTATGGCTGGTCAAAGTTTGGTCAAATTTCTGAATAAATTTGAATTAAACAGAAATTCCTAGGGGGGGGGGGTGACGTCGAAGGCGTAAAGTGGGAGTGCACCTCCACTCATACCGTTTCGGACGCGAGTGGTGAGGCTGACACTGGGCCCCACCAATCAGGAGAGAGAGAGGGGATCGAGATCTGAGGGGGTGGCGTTTCGCCGGAGCTCTCGCCGACGACGAGCGGGTTTGGGGCTAGGCTAGAGGGATAGATTGGAAGCGGGGCTCGCAGCGCACCTGCCTGTACCCGTGGATTGTCGAGAGGTGGACGGTGCTGGTCACAGTCGAGCTCGCAAGCTTCGGTGGCGGATGGGGTTCGTCGGAGAGGTGGAAGACAGAGGCCAGAGGCAGCTTCAAGGGCTTGGCGGGGTCCAGGCAGCTCCAGCAGACTACCAAGGCCCTGCCCAAGCAGCTGCTTGAGCTCGAGAGGCCCTGGAGAGCGGCAGCTAGCCTGCGGGGATCACCAGAGTCCTTGGGTCAGGGCGATGGCTAGAGGCCTGCCCGACCAAACTGCGGTTGTTCTACGTGTTCATGGTGGTTGTGTGGAGTGGTGCGTGGCCAAGATTCAAGTCGGGTGGCTTTATATAGCCGGAGCAAGAGGGGGGGGGGACGTGTCACCACTGGAGTGCTCTGGACACGCGGCGAACATCGACGATAGGATCCAACGCGAGGGGACAGGGTGCAGCGTCAATGCCGGTGCTTGCCTACGATCGCGGACGAGCACAGGAGGCGTTTGAGATGGGGACAAGCACACGCGCGCACTGTGCCGTTTTGGCCGCGACCTGACCGGTCTTGCTGCGGCGGCTTCGGCGGCAGCGAGTGCCAGGGAGGGGTCATGGGTGGTGGGTCGAGGGTTGCGGCAGTCGGAGGCGAGCGCTTGAATGCACACGCGCGAAACAGAATGCAAAGCGCCAGCCAGAGCGCGTCGAGACGCATGCCAGGCACTGTGTCCATGCGCGGTCACCAAGCTGGCATGGTCAAAACGACGCCCAGGAGCGGCCAAACCTTGTCTACGCTCTCGACCGTTCAGTGTTTAGTCTAGGGGAGTTGATGGCTCATGCCCAGGTTGACCAGAAGTGATGCCACTTAGCTAACAAATTTCTGTACAGAAACTTGGTCGCCAAGTTTGGTCACCTTCTAGAAGGCCATTAGGGCTGATCTCTTGGGGTTTAGGGTTCCTTAGGAGGGTGTTTGAGCTCAAGAAAGATCAAGGCTAAAAGCTTAGGGAAACAATGCACTTGCTGAACAAAGTGCATTTCTGGTCCAGAAGTGAAAATATTTTCTACAGCAAAAATATTACAAAAAGTGATGCAATATTTTTGCATGTGAAGATGTTCCATGGTCCTAAGAATATTGAGGAATTATCTCAGATTTTTCTGAGCAAGAAAAATTGAGGTTGCTTTGGAGCACAAAGTTCTGAAGTGAACTTAAGAGAGAAAAATGAATATTTTCCTTAAAGGAAAAATATGCATTTTATTATTTTGGGAATTTGTGGGAGTAATAAGGTAGATAGGTCACTTGGGTGGAAGCCAAGGATATGCCCAAGTGACAAGTCCAGTTGAATTGATCCAAAAATCCAAATCAAATCAGGGCAAAAACCATGATGAAAACCAAGTCCGAAAAGAGAGAGAAGGCAAGTCCGGTAAAAAGAGAGAAGGAAAAATCCAGGCTAGCACAGTTGTGCTTGCGTGGGTCTGGTCGTTTGACTAGCTCCCACACATTGTTGAGCTTGAATTGATGCAATTCATCTTGCATGGCTTGAATCCACTCAGATTCCATGAATGCTTCATCTACTTTAGTGGGCTCTGTGATAGAGACAAATGGAAAATGCCCACAAAAGTTAGATAAATGTGAAGCTTTTGAGCGAGTGAGGGGACCTGGTGGGTGAATGTCATCAATGATCTTCTCGACTTGCACTTCATTTGCAATGCGAGGATGTGCGGGTTAAAGATTTTGCTTTGGTCGAGCAATTTCTTCAGGACCAGTTTCTTCAGTAGCACCATCATGATTTTCCTCACGACCAGGAATGACTTCTTCAGTAGGTTCTTCGGTAGGGATGACATCCTCATTAGCTTTGAACTTAATAGATTCCTCAGGTGACACTTTATCTAGCATAGGAGGTAGGTGCTCTCTTTGCGAGCCATTAGTTTCATCAAACCGCACATCTACAGTTTCAACAACCTTGTGATGATTGATGTTGAAGACTCTGTAGGTGTGCGAGTCCTTTCCGTAACCAAGCATAAAACCCTCATGCGCTTTCGGTGCAAATTTAGAGTGATGGTGAGGATCTCTAATCCAGCATTTGGCACAGAAGACTTTGAAATAACTTACATCGGGTTTCTTGTCAGTGAGGAGTTCATATGAGGTCTTTTTGAAGAATTTGTGAAGATATACCCTGTTGATGATGTGGCATGCAGTATCAACTGCTTCAGGCCACAAACGCTGAGGCATCTTGTATTCATCAAGCATAGTGCGGGCCATCTCAACAAGAGTCATGTTCTTGCGCTCCACGACGCCATTCTGTTGAGGAGTATAAGGAGCAGGAAATTTGTGAGTAATACCAAGCATATCGAGATATTCATCGAGGCCAGTGTTCTTAAACTCGGTTCCATTATCACTCCTGATATGCTTGATCTTCACACCAAAGTTAGTGGAATCCCTTGAAGAAAATCGTCTGAAGACTTCCTGCACTTCATTTTTGTAAGTGATGATATGCACCCATGTGTAACGAGAATAGTCATCAACAATGACAAAGCCATATAATGATGCAGAACTAGCGAATGTGGCATAATGAGTAGTGCCAAATAGATCCATATGAAGTAATTCAAAGGGACGAGAAGTGGTCATGATAGTCTTTGAGGGATTCTTGGATCTGGTGATCTTCCCTGCCTCACAAGCCCCACAAAGATGATCTTTGAGGAATTTGACACCCTCGATGCCAATGACATGCTTCTTCTTCGCGAGTGTATGCAAGTTCATCATCCCGGCATGACCAAGTCGTCGATGCCATAACCAGCATTCTGAAGCTTTTGCAAGTATACATGTGGCAGGCTGTGGTCCTGCAGAGAAATCAACAATATACAAGTCTCCTTTCCTAAAGCCTTCGAAGACTTTGGAGTTGTCAGATTCCATTAGCACAAGGCAACGAAGTTTGCCAAAGACAACAACCATATCAAGATCACAAAGCATTGAGACAGACATGAGGTTGAATCCTAAGGACTTGGCAAGCATGACTTTGTCCATGTGTCGATCCTTTGAGATCGCAACCTTACCTAGACCCAATACCTTGATTTTGCCTTTGTCAGCGTAGGTGATATGCTTCAGATGAGATGGTGACAAATCAGTGTCCATCAACAAGTTCCTGTCACCAGTCATGTGATTTGTACATCCACTATCGAGGACCCACTCAGTAGCTTTGGGTTGTTCATCCTGTAGATGAATTAGTGCAACTTACGAACCCATATACTTCATCAGTGAAGAATATTATATCAATTTCATCAACAATAACACATATAGCAATATGAGGACGTGAGAAATGAATGAATCATTTCTTCATGATTTGCTTGCGCCCTTTCAAGCACATTCAGGTCTCCAGCAATTTCCTCAAATGATTAAGTTCGTTTGGAGTCCTGAACCTGCATAAGAGATTAGTTCTTTTTCTTCACCACCCACATCTAGAGGGGTGGCAAAGCGTTCATCATTCTGCGAGCTCCATAAGGAAATGATGGCATAGAAGCCATTGCACCATGTTTCACATGAGAGTGGTTAGGATAAGCATATGAATAAGCAGAGAAATTCTTCGAGGACTTATGAACATAATGATTTGAACAATAATGCTTATATTCATAGCCTTTAGACTTTCCCTGCGAAACAAAAGTGTTAGCATGATGATGTTCATGTGAGGATTTTGATCCACGTGAGGAATTTGATCCATATGGAGAATTTGGTCCATATGAGGACTTGGATCCATATGAAGATTTTGATCCATATGAAGAATTTGATCTGTGGTTCCTTTTCTTCATGGGTGGTGTCATGATGACATTCACCTAAAGATTTTCAAGGCATCTTTTGGGAACCTAGATTTTCTTCACAGGGGGACCGTTCCTGCAGTTAGTTCCAACATATCAAGCAAATACTTCACCATCCTGATTCTTAAACAATTTACAGTTGGAGTCAAGTGACTCATCAGAGGAATATGAAGAATCACAAGTAAAGCCAGATAAAGTGCATGGATCTACAAGAGGTCCTTTCATAGCAACCCATGAGGTTTTGGGATACTTCTCGGGTTTCCAGTAGGTTCCATCAGCATTGAGTATCCTCTCAAAGGCAATACCCTCTTTCCTAGGGTTCATGTTCAAGATCTGCTTTTTAAGCACATCACATAGAGTTTGATGCCCTTTGAGGCTTTTGTAAATGCCTATCACATACAATTCCTTCAGACCTGCATCATCGTCAGTGATACTTATGGTATCCTCAGATGAGGAAATTGTAACCACAAAGATAGTTGAAGAATTTGCAGCAGTAGAAGCATTTGAACATTCAGGTGATGAATTAGCAGATTCACGTTCAATGCATTTAAGACATGGTGGAATAAATTCTTCCTGAGTGGAACTAATCTGTTGAGCAAGCAATGAATCGTTTTCCTTCTTAAGATCTTCATACTTCACTCTTAACTTCTCAAGATCTTGCGTTCTCTGAAGAATTTCATGAGAAAGCTTTTCCTGATCAGTTAGGAGAGAGTTATGATGACTTTGAAGGTTGTCAAACTTTTACTAAAGTTTTTGAAGACTATCAGTCAAAGCCTTATTTTGATCCAATTCCTCACCCAACATATCATCGCTTTCATCTAGCATGTTTTGAACCTTTTCAAGAGCTCTTTGTTGTTTAGTGGCAAGGGAAGAAAGTTTGACATAGCTGGGTCTAAATTCATCACCTGATTCATCATCACTAGATTCAGATAGGTAGTATTTAGTTACCTTGGCACCCTTTGCCATAAGGCAAGGTGCAGTGGATGATGATTCAGGTGCGAAAGTCATCTCTTTGAGCGATTCCTTGAAATCCTCAAACCATGGATCCCAACGAGTACGATGACCTTCATAGACATCAGAGAGTCGGTCCCAGAAAAGCTTCACATGGTTGAGATGCATGACGTTCCTGAACTGATTTTGTGACAAACAGGAGCAGATGACATCCTTTGCCGTGAGGTTGAGTAAAGTGTACTTGTGAATGTCATCAGCCTCCGCCATCTTGCATAGATCGGTAAGACCAATCTCGGTGACGGTCCACAGTTTGCTGTTTATCACCATGAGTCGCTTCTTCATCATGGCCTTCCACTTAGGATACTCATGACCGTCAAAGATGGGGCAGGACACTCTCCTCATTCATGCAGTCAACATAACTAAAACTCTAGGTGGTTAAACCAAAATCACACGGAACAAGGGAGTACCTTGCTCTGATACCAATTGAAAGTGCGTTATGTCGACTAAAGGGGGGGTGAATAGGCGATTTTTATGAATTCTTCACTGAGGAATTTCAGGATGAGGAAATTCCTAAGCGAAGAACTACTTGTAGCGGAATAAGTACTCAGGTATAAGCATAACAGAGCAACAACATAGTCATCATGATGAAATGAAAGACAAACACAGAGTACAGAAAGCGTAAACATGGGATAAGCAGGATGAAGACAAACAGACTGAAGAAATAGGATTGAGGAATTAGAGAAAGTCTTCAGTCAAAGTCTTCAAACAGTAATGATCAGGTTCATCAACACATAACTGAGGAAATTAAAGGGTTGAAGAAATACAACCAGTAGGCTTGGTGAAGACAATGATTTGTTCGACCAGTTCCAACTGATGTGACAGTTGTATGTCTAGTTGGAGCGGCTGAGTATTTAAACTCAAGGACACACAGTCCTGGACACACTATCCTCACCATATTCTCCTTGAGCTAAGATCACGCAAATCTTGCCCAATAGTAGTGGTAAGTCTTCACATGTGACTTCCAAACCTTCACAAACTCGGTCACTCGGCAATCCACAATTCCTCTTGGATGCTCAAACCATGACGCCTAACCGTATGGAGGATACACAGTCCTCAAAGGTAACAATCGTCGATTCCACACATGAACAATCTCTTCAGTGATGCTCAATCACTTTGGGGTTTGTAGGTGTTTGGGTTTGGGTTTGTGTATTTCCTCACTTGATGATTTTTGCTCAAAGTCCTCGGAGGATGGGATGCTCTCAAATGACAAGTGTCAGTTTCTCTCGGAGCAGCCGACCAACTAGTGGTTGTAGGGGGCGGCTATTTATAGCCTAGGGAGCATCCCGACATGATAAGACATAAATGCCCTTGGCTGATATGACCGTTAGGTGGTAGGATATTTTCGGGACAGCTGGCGCGCGGCTCAGCAAAGGTCGGATATCTGAGGTTTGAATTCCTCAGGGCTATCATGTTCCTCACTATGTAGGCAATCCACACTGGCGAATTCCTAACTCCTTAGTCAGAACAAATTCCTCAGAGACCAGAAGATCTTTGTCTCTGTCACTGAAGAAATCGACTGAACTGAAATGAGATTTCCAATGGCTTCACTCGAAGGATTGGGTAGGTGTGGGATTTTGAGATGAGCATCACTTGGAAATCAGTTTCCTTAGTATTACCTCGACCCCCTTTAACAGAACGGTGTTTCCTATGACTCAAGAAGAAGAAAACGAAACTATGAAAACAAAAGTCTTCACGCTTCATAATCCTCGCATGAATATCCAAGTCTTCAAGGTCACACCAATTTCTTCATTTTCAAAGTCTTCAGGAGAACCAAAGTCTTCAGCCGAAGACATTCATTTTTAGGGGTCGACTTTCACTATAAATATCAAACTCCTCATCGACTTATAGAGCGTGTGTACACTCACAAACATATTAGTCCCTTAACCTATAAGTCTTCAATACACCAAAATCACTAAGGGGCACTAGATGCACTTACACATGGCAAGAGTGCGAGGTGGGGAATGATCCCACCGGCTGGAATGCAAGGAGAGCGGCCAGAGACAGAGATACGGCGAGGTCCTCCGGTGCTGTTCTTGGGCAGGAGAGAGAGAGATGGGGTGGGGAAAAGAGATGAATGGGTATGGGGGAGTTGGAACCCCCTGCCCCGCTCTTAACCCCCACCTGCTCACGACGGCGCGGTAGTACCGCGGGTCATCGCAGTAGTACCACCCGGGCGGAAGTACCGCGCACAGGGCGGTAGTACCGCTCTTCCAGCATCAGTAAAAAATTACTGCCGCGATGGAAGCGGTAGTACCATGCCGGAGATGCACCTGTGTAGGCACAATGCAGCCCATCTCCAGCGGTAGTACCGTGGCACTCCTCGGTAGTACCGCGAGCCCAAAGAGTGCAAGTTTCGACAAGAAGAAAAGAACACGGCCTTTGCAATGCCACCTTCAAGCAGCCGGACACACAAAAGAGCTAAACACACTAGGCAACTCAAAAACACGCACGACACAGAGACAAAGGCAAAAGACAACAAGAACCAAACACGAACCACAACCTCTCCAAGGAGAGGGCGGTGACCGGAGCCACCTATGTTTGAGTCAATAGGTATGGCACTGCGAAGAATTATCCTTGGGCCCATGACCAGAACTCGTCTTTGAAGCACAAGTACCATCAAGGATGGCTAATGTGAAAGAGTTGATCAATTTATGCATAATGGGGGGGAGGGAGAGTTCATTGAGAGAACAACACTCCCCCTATGTGCATGCCTACACCTAAACAAGATATCAAGTTAAGTATGGTGGGGTGTGGGAGGGTTCAAGCTACTTTGCTCGAATCAATGATATTTAGCTCATGCCTTAACTCACGAAATCTTGCTTCATCCAAGGGCTTCGTGAAAATATCTGCAAGGTTATCATGAGTGTTGACATACTTGAGCTTGATCTCCCCTCGCCTAATATGATCCTAGATGAAGTGATACCGAATCTCAATATGCTTCGTCTTGAAGTGTTGCACCGGGTTGAGAGAGATCTTGATGGCACTTTCATTGTCACACCAAAGAGTCACTTCGTCATAAATGACACAGTAATCCTTCAAAGTTTGCCCCATCCAGAGAAGTTGAGCACAACAACTACCGGCAGCCACATACTCTGCTTCGGTGGACGAGAGAGACACACAACTTTGCTTCTTAGAAGACCAACTCACCAAAGAGCAACCAAGAAATTGGCACCCTCCGGAGGTGGATTTCCTATCCACTCTGTCTCCCGCCCAATCTGAGTCTGAATAGCCCAAAAGATTGAAGTTGGCTCCTCTTGGGTACCATAAGCCAAAGTTTGGGGTATGAGCCAAATATCAAAATATTCGCTTGACCGCCACATAGTGACTTTCCTTAGGTGCGGATTGAAACGTGCACAAATTCCCACACTCAACATGATATCCGGTCTAGATGCACAAAGGTAAAGCAAGGAGCCAATCATGGAGCGATATACCTTTTGATCCACCGCTTTACCATTGGGATCTATGTCAAGTTGGCATTTCACAGGCATTGGAGTGGAGGCTGACTTGACATCACTTAGCTTGAATCTCTTGAGCATGTATTGAGTGTATTTTGCTTGGTTGATGAAGGAGCCTTCTCTTCCTTGCTTGATTTCGAACCCAAGAAAGAACTTCAACTCTCCCATCATGGACATCTTGAACTTTGAGGTCATGAGAGCAGAAAATTCCTCATTGAAAGCTTTGTTAGGGGAACCAAAGATAATATCATAAACATATAGTTGGCATACAAACAACTCCCCTTTGACCTTCTTAGTAAAAAGAGTGAGGTTGATTTTCCCAATTTCAAACCCAGATCTTGCAACAACTTGGTAAGATGCTCATACCACGCACGTGGGGCTTGTTTAAGGCCATAGAGTGCATTGTCGAGTTGGTACACATGATCGGGAAAATAGGGATCCTCGAACCCCGGGGGTTCTTTGACTGTAACGCCCCGGATTCGATGCGCCAGGTGTCTGCCAGTTATTCGCCATAGTTGCCATGTCATTTGCTTGCGTGTTGCATTTTGCCATGTCATCATCTGCATTTCATCCGCATGTTTTTCAAAACTTGCATCCGTTCGGGTCCTCCCGGTTCTCTCCGTTGTCCGTTCCGAGTCCGGACACACTCGCACGCGCCCGCGGCACCTCCGAAATATTATTTTATAAGTGGCATAAAAAAGGTTCTCGGAATGGGGTGAGAGTTGGCGTGCAGTCTTATTATAGTGTAGATAGGCTGCCTGCCAAGTTTTGCCGCATTCGGAGCTCGTTTGATAGCCCAACCGTTAAATGTATAGTGGTACCGCTGCCGGTACCTTCGTCGGATGTTTCGGTCTTCGAAAATGCCGACGGGCCTCTCTCTCTCTTCTCTCCACTCAGCCCAACCTCTCTTCTCAGCCCACCTAGGCCTGCTAACCCCTCCTCGCGATCAGATCCGTCGGATTACGATCGGAGGCTCCAAAACGCTCCAAAACCCCCCTCTAACCCTAGCCCCCTGCTATATATATGGACTTCCTAGTCCATTTTGGGTAGCCCCTAGCCCCCCACCTACCTCTAGCCCTCTCCCTCCTCAATTTCCGCACCGGCCCTCTCCTCCTCTGCCACTTGGCGCTGCCCCCGCCGCCAGCCACCACCCAGCACCGCCGCCAAGTCAGCCGCGCCGCCCCCGCGCCCACTCCCCGCCTTCCACGCGTCCCCATCGTGCCTTCCCCGCGCCTCCAGCCGCCGTGGCCCGCCGTCGGGCCGAACCGGGCCCCGCCAACCCGCGCGCCTGGCTCCCTCGCCCGCCTTGCCTCGGTCCTCGACCGCGCGCCGCCACCTCCAAGCCGGACGCCGCCGCCTCGGTTCTGCCTCGCCGCCATCCTCTATCGCCGCCGCCGGCCACAGCCGACCCCCAGGCCGATCCGCCGCCCTCTCCTTCTTCTTCCTCTCTCTTTCCTCTCTCTCTCCCTCACCCGATCTCTCTCCCTCTCTGCCCCAGGGACCCGCGCCGCCGCCTTGGATGACCGCCGCCGGCGCCGTAGTCACCGGATCCGGCCGGGAGCCGCCGATCCGGGCCCCCGTGACCCATTCCCTGCCTCGCCAGCCGCCGGACCCCTCCGCCTTCGCCGGAGATCGCGCGGCTGCCCGTTGCTCCTCTGCCTCTTTTGGCAGCACCCGACGTGTCCGGAGGAGCCCGGACATGTCCGTCCAGTCAACCCCCCCGCGAGGTCTATTTTTTGTCTAAGTCTTTTTCTGAAAAATCATATTATGTTGCATTTTTGTGATGGGTGTAACTCTGTGCATGTGGCTCTGTTTTGTGCGTGTAATATGTCAAATTGTTCGTCTCAATGAGTAATTCATTTCATTCCATTGCATTGCATCATGTTCATTTGAGCTCATCTTGATGCCTGAATCTTCGTTACAAGAGTGCTATGTGATGTTAATCTGCTGAAACTGTTATAACATGCTCATTTGTCATTTTTGCCATGATTGATGTGTGCATCATATGAGGTTGATGTCTACATGTGTTTTGAACTATGCCATGTATTCTTTACAGAGGTGCTTACCATGTTTTTTGTGATCAATGTGGTGACTAGCACAAGCATGCAAACTAGGCTTCTTGATGTTGCTGATTTTAGTCCCTGTTCTGCTTTTATTTTTATGCCATGTAAAGTTGATGCTACAGAGAGATCCAAGCATATTTTGAGACACTTCAGTAATGATGTTTTGAACACATGGTTATCGTCTATCCATTCATACCCCTGGTTGCAATTATGGAGTAGTCTAGCATGTATTTTGCTTGCTCTACTTTTGCTACAAAACGTTTCCTGGCAGATTGTTTACATGTTATTCAATTTTGCCAAGGTTGTTGTAGTTGATCCTTGCATGCTATGAACTTGTTCTTGCCATGGTTAGCTTCATAAACATGTCTTCTTGCTGATGATATGCTTATCTTGTCATGCAATGACTTGTGGTGAGTGAATCAAGCTTGTTAAGTAGTGTACTTGCTGTTGCTGTTTTGCTAGGCTGAATCTGTTATTTGGTGATGCTATGTAAACCTGCTGCTACAAGTCATTCTATGCATATTCTGGAGATGTTCACTAAGGGTGTTTTGTTATACATGTCATGCTCTATCCATCCATGCCCCTTGTTGCATTTATGGCTTGCTGTAGATTGTTGTAATCTTGCTCCAAAGTTGCTAACTAATGTTGCTGTCAGCCTGTTAACATTAAGTTCAGTTGTTGCCATGATTATTGCTAGTGTTCCATGCACCCTATGAACTTGCTCTTTCCATGCTTAGCTTAATAAACATGTCTTCTTACTATTGGTTACCTTTTTATGCCATGTATTGCTCTGTGGTGAGTGGTTCAAGCTCACGAACATGCCTTCTTATTGTTGTTCCTGCCATATATGAATCTGTATTATAACTTGCCATGTTTACATGGGTGCCATCATATTTTCTGATCCTTTTTGGCTCATGGTCAGTAAGGGACTTTTGTTCTATGAAATTAGTAGATTCATGCCATGCCTTTGTTTGCCATGATAAGTTCCTATAACATGTTGTTTGATAGCTCTAAACATTGCAACCTGATGTTAATTTCTGCAAAGTCTGAACTGTTATTATTTGCAATCTTGCCATGTGTGTTTGAGCATGTTCTAGTGATTTCTGGAGATAGCTCAGTGTTCATGTTTTGTTATGCTTTACCTGTACATCATGCCCATGCCTTTTGTTTTCTTGTTGGGGTGCTGTAGCATGTTGTTTTGATGCTTGCAATATGCCTAGTTGCTGTTTTGGACAGATTGTTGTTATGCCTTGTATAGAGTGTATATGTGTTGAACCGTTGCTCCGTTTTGAGTGTGCTCCATATGAAACTTGCTTAGAATTGCATGTAGCTTCATATTATCATGTTACATCCTTGTTTTGGTGTGTTTGCTTGATGTTTGTATGCATTTTGCATCAATGTCATGTTTAACTTGTTTTGCTCATATCTTCTAGGTCGTAGCTCCAAATATAAATGAACTTTATATGTAACTTGACTAGAATCTTGCGTAGATCATCTTCGTGCATCTTAACTTGCTGTTTAACAACTTGAACATAATGTTTATTCAGATCTGGACCAATTTCGAAATTTGCATATGAGGACTTACCGGAATTGTTATATGTTGTTCCCGGCCTCATTTAAACTTGCTTTGATGTGTTGTTCTTGTTTGCATCATCTCTTGCCATGAGTAGCTTCATGTAGTCTTGTCTTGCATCATACTTGGTTGAGCATCATGTCTTGTACATGTGTGGTGTGTTTACCATGTTGTGTGCTTCTTTTCGATAATTCCCGTATCATTGCGATCGTGAGGATTCGTTCGTCTACGCTTGGTTCGGCTTCATCCGTTCATTTTCTTCATGGACTCGTTCTTCTTCCTTGCGGGATTTCAGGCAAGATGACCGCTACCCTGGATCTCACTACTATCATTGCTATGCTAGTTGTTTCATTCTATCGCTATGCTGTGTTTCCTATCACCTGTTCTTCAAGCCTCCCCAAATTGCCATGAACCTCTAACCTTTGACACCCTTCCTAGCAAACCGTTGCTTGGCTATGTTACCACTTTGCTCAGCCCTCTTATAGCGTTGCTAGTTGCAGGTGAAGTTGAAGATTTCCCCATGCCGGACAGGATTATGTTGGGATATCACAATATCTCTTATATTATTAATGCATCTATATACTTGGTAAAGGGTGGAAGGCTCAGCCTTATGCCTGGTGTTTTGTTCCACTCTTGCTGCCCTAGTTTCTGTCATACTGGTGTTATGTTCCCGGATTTTGCGTTCCTTACGCGGTTGGGTGATTTATGGGACCCCCTTGACAGTTCGCTTTGAATAAAACTCCTCCAGCAAGGCCCAACCTTGGTTTTACCAGTTGCCTCACCTAGCCCTTTTTCCCTTGGGAGTCGCGCTCTCGAGGGTCATCTTTATTTTACCCCCCCGGGCCAGTGCTCCTCTGAGTGTTGGTCCAAACTAGAGCACCGTGCGGGACCATTCCTTGGCAACTTGGATTACGTCGGTTCCTGTACGCTTCGCTTATCCGGTGTTCCCTGAGAACGAGATATGTGCAGCTCCTATCGGGATTTGTCGGCACATCCGGGCGGCTTTGCTGGTCTTGTTTTACCATTGTCGAAATGTCTTGTAAACCGGGATTCCGAGTCTGATCGGGTCTTCCTGGGAGAAGGTATATCCTGCGTTGATCGCGAGAGCTTATCATGGGCTAAGTTGGGACACCCCTGCAGGGTATAATCTTTCGAAAGCTGTGCCTGCGGTTATAGGCAGATGGGAATTTGTTAATGTCCGGTTGTAGATAACTTGACACCAGATCCGAATTAAAACGCATCAACCGCGTGTGTAGCCGTGATGGTCTCTTTTCGGCGGAGTCTGGGAAGTGAACACGGTTTTGGGTTATGTTTGACGTAAGTAGGAGTTCAGGATCACTTCTTGATCATTGCTAGCTTGACGACCATTCCGCTTGCTCTCTTCTCGCTCTTATTTGCGTATGTTAGCCACCATACTTGCTTAGTCGCTGCTGCAACCTCACCACTTTACCCCTTCCTTTCCCTTTAAGCTTTGCTAGTCTTGATACCCATGGTAATGGGATTGCTGAGTCCTCGTGGCTCACAGATTACTACAACAACAGTTGCAGGTACAGGTTATGCGATGATCATGACGCGAGAGTGATGCTTGTTTGCGTTGAGTTCTTCATCTGCTTCTTCGATCAGGGGATAGGTTCCAGGTCGGCAGCCTGGGCTAGCAGGGTGGATGTCGTTTGAGTTTCTGTTTGTGTTTCATCCGTAGTCGGATGTTGCTCTTATGTATTATGATGTTGTATTCGTGTGGCATTGTATGCCTCTTGTATGTATCCCCATCTATTATGTAATGTTGATGTATTGATATCCACCTTGCAAAAGCGTTTCAATATGCGGGTCTATCCTTGGTGGGACCTCCGAGTTCCTTTTGGATAGGGTCGCATATTGGGCGTGACATTGACATACACCAACTCATTAATAGGACCATTAAGAAAAGCACTCTTCACATCCATTTGTTGCAACTTGAAGTTATGATGAGAAGCATAAGCAATCAACAAACGAATAGATTCAAGGCGTGCAACGGGAGCAAAGGTTTCACCATAGTCGGTACCCTCGACTTGGGAGTAGCCTTGTGCTACCAAACGAGCCTTGTTGCAAACAATGATCCCATGATCATCTTGCTTGTTCTTGAATATCCACTTTGTTGGGGATATAACTACTGAGTGTAAACCGCCCAGGAGGGGCTGGTTCACCCTCAACTATATTAAAGCCCACGAAGACTCGGAAGATGGTGCTTTACTATGATGCTTAGAGGCCCGGAGCCCAAAGGTGGATTAGGGCCCATAGTGGTAAACCGCCATAGTCATGTAACTTGTATTGTAAGATAAGGAAAGGAGAGACCGAGCCGGACACTTGTATGAGTCGGCCTCGGGACTCTGTAAACCGGCCGGGCGTCAACCCGTGTATATAAGGGGACGACCCGGCAGCGGTTCAGGGACAAGAAACAACAACTCGATAGCCAGGCATAGCTTGTTTAGCTCCCTGGTTAGCGAGACCCCAATAATCCCATCACAACTAGACGTAGGCCTTTACCTTCATTGAAGGGGCCGAACTAGTATAAAAACCCTCGTGTCCTTTGTCCGGTTTAACCCCTTTAAGCTAACCCGTAGCGATGGCTCCACAACTAAGTCCTTCTATGAGGACATCTGACGTGATATTTCCACGACAGTTGGCGCCCACCGTGTGGCTATCACACGATGGTTTTGAGTTCTTGAAGGGCAGCTTTGAAGGACTCAAAGGATAAGCAGTGGGCCGGATAACCAAGAGTCGTCGCGGCAAGCTCTACATCGACGACGCAGGCTGGGGCCCCGAGGCCGGCTCGATCGAGTACGGGTATCGGGTCCCCTTCGGCGGAATTCACGTCTTCATCGGCAAGATCGGCGAACCGGGCCCTGAGCCGGACATCTGCACCGACCTCGTCGAAACGGCTCAGCGTGCAAGTCCTGCCCGGATTCAACCTGCCATGCAGCGTGCGTTCATGGGATGTGTCCACGGGATCGGATCTGAACCGGTGTCTGAGGGTGAGACGGTCACTTATTCCGACGGTGAATCATCCGCTGGTGAAACCGAATCCCTGTACCAAGTTCAGGATGGCGTGTTTGAAGGGTATTCCGATGGCACCAGTATTCCGGAATTTCTTGAACCGCCGAACCATGTTGGAATCTTTATGGCCGGAACACAACCAACCTTGCAAAACTCTACTGCGGTGGCGTCTGGACCGGTAGCAGGGGCAGGAGGCTCCGCACGCCGTCCGGCTCAAGTTCTCTCCGGTTTGATGGATGCCTGGGCAACCTTGTTGACCACGGCAGTTACACCGGCGACACAGGATTAGCACAATGCGGACATTGCAAGGCTGAAGGATCAGATAACACAAGCCAAGGAAGATTTGGCGGTGGAAGAGATCCGGATGACTAAGGAACGTGCCGCTTTAGATGCCCAGACGCAGAGAATTCAAGCCAAGAATTATCGACTTTTGATGGATGAGAACGCTTCGAATCAAGTATTCAGGAGGAGACATCAATCTCGCTTGCTGGCGGATTACAACGCGATGAACCTCTTTGATACGCCAGGAGCAGGAACTAGCAACCCGGCAGCGGTAAACCGAAATACTAAGCCAAGGACCGGAGCACCGGATCAGCCTCAGGTGATGGGTCCACCTCGATGCACGGATAACCCACCGCGGTATACCACACCCCCGTCGGGTCACTTCTCTACCCCTTTGGACAATATGATAGCAGCAGCATCCCGGTTGGCCGCTATTCCGATAGAGGGTGAATCACCGGCGGCGGTCGAGACACGGCGGGCCAGGGATCTTCTTCAAACGGCTCTGACACAGCAGCAAGCTTACTCGTATAGCCGAGACAGGGTTCACTCAACTCCACGTCCGAGCAAAAGCTATAGCAGGCATATAGATGAACCGGAGGTGTCCAGCAGTGCGCGGTGCCGCATTGTCCCTCAAGGGCCTAATCCGGCGCTGGTGATGTGAACTCTAAGGACGTAGTGGATAACGGCAGAGCATGAAGGGAGGCTGCTTTAGCAGCACAGCATACGGGTCAATATCAACCCGCCCCGGTTCAGCCAGCAGCGTCAGTGGACCGAGGCACCGGACTTGCTTTCAGTTCTTGGGGAGTGTCGTGTCTTATTCCGGCTCTCCGTAATGTGCGACTGCCTAAGGACTTCAAGGGCCCACGTGAGGTACCGAATTACACTGCTGATCAGCCACCCGAGGCGTGGGTGGAAAGTTATGAGATGGCTATGGAGATGCTGGACGTGGATGAAGCAGCTTGTGCAAAGTACTTCACGATGATGTTGGAAGGAACAACCCGTACATGGTTAAATAACTTGCCAGCTAACTCCGTCGAGTCATGGGACCAGTTGAAGGCTCGGTTTATAGCCAATTTCAAAGACACATGTAAACAACCTATGTCCATTGTGGATCTCGACGCCTGTGTTCAAGGGGAGAATGAGTCAACAACTCATTGGGTGTGCGGGTTTCAGAGGTTTTGCATTCTTCGGACCGGATTAACGCTGGCCAAGCAATCCTCATGCTGGAACGTAATTGCCGGTTTAAGTCACTAAAGATGAAGTTGGGACGGCTCAAACGCCACTGCAATGACATGGGCACCCTTATGGCCGCCTTGGTCAAGTATGCCAATTCTGATAATACCAAGGATCCCGATTCTGATGAGGAGAAACCGGAGAAGGGAAAGAAGAACGGCGGTGCAAAGGGACAACAGCACAACCAAGGAGGCCATGGGAATAATGGTAAGCATAAAGCGGACTCAGATTTTGTGGCTAGCGCTATGTGCAGCGTCGTAAGGGTAAACCGCCTCAGCGTGGCGGCGGAATGAATCTGGAGCGCTTGTTAAATCAGCCCTGCCCAAAGCATGGGACCAAGGAGGTTCCTGCAACACATCTTTGGAAAGATTGTCACATTATGAAGGAGTTCAAAAACTCTGATATTTTCCGGTATGATCAGGATCCATCGGGCGGTTCAAGTCCAGGTTTTCATGGTGGCGGCGGTTCAAGCTCTGGATTTTAGAATAATCAGGGCAACCAGAACAACCAAGGTGGTAACAACCAACAGAATAATCAAGGAAATCAGCAGCAGTCGAGTTATCAGAGTCACCCAAAGCGGTTGAACAGTGGGCAGTATCATGTGTTCACCACTAGTCTGTGCAAGCTTGATCAGAAGCTTCACAAGAGGGCTGTTAATGCTGTTGAACCGGCAGTACCACGTTACCTGCGGTGGTCCGAGCAACCTATTGTGTGGAGCAGAGAGGATCATCCACCCCAGGTTGACAATCCGGGTCACCTGGCTTTAGTGGTGGCACCTCAGGTGGGAGGTTATAAGTTCACTAAGGTACTCATGGATGGAGGGAGTAGTATCAACATTCTGTATTATGAGACCTTCTGTTGCATGAGGTTGACAGACAAGAGTCTTAAACCGTCCAACACTGTTTTCCATGGTGTGGTACCATGTAAATCGGCATATCATGTTGGTAAGATCGCTTTGGAGGTTGTGTTTGGTGATGAACATGACTCCCGGTCTGAGACATTGACCTTTGAAGTGGTGAGGATCCAGAGCCCGTACCATGCACTGTTTGGGCGACCGGCTTATGCAAAGTTCATGGCAAGGCCTTGTTATATTTACTTACAGCTCAAGATGCCGGGTCACAAGGGGACTATTACAGTTCACGGAAGTTGTAAGATCGCTTTGGATTGCAAGGAAGGTGATGCGGCTTATGCTGAGTCGGTTTGTGCTACAGAGGAGTTGAAGTTCTATAAGGATAATGTTGATCTGACAGATATGACCCCTCTGAAGAAGCCTACAACTGAGCATGACCCGGACCTGACATTCAAACTGGCTGATGAGACTAAACTTGTTGACTTCGTTCCTGGCGATTCGTCCAAACAGTTTAGCATCAGCACAAATCTGGATCCAAAATAGGAAAGCGCGCTCATCGAGTTCATCCATGAGAACCGGGACATTTTTGCATGGAAGCCTTCTGACATTCCAAGTGTATCGAGGGAACTCGCTGAGCACACTCTCAATATTGATCCCAAGTTTAAACTGGCCAAGCAATTTCTTCGTCGCTTTAACAAGGAAAGACGCAAGGCAATTAGTTAAGAGGTAGCCTGGCTGTTGGCTGCTGGGTTTATTGTTGAAGTGTTTCACCCTGAGTGGTTAGCTAATCTGGTGCTTCTTCTCAAGAAAAATGGCACTTGGCGCATGTGTGTGGATTACACATATTTGAATAAAGCTTGTCCAGCTGATCCTTTTTCTCTCCCGCGTATTGATCAGATCATTGATGCAACGGCGGGTTGTGGGCGGTTGAGTTTCTTGGACGCTTATTCAGGCTATCATCAGATCAAAATGGAAGTTAAGGACCAGGAGAGGACCGCCTTCATCACCCCCTTTGGAGCTTTCTGCTATGTTTCTATGCCCTTTGGGCTCAAGAGTGCCCAGGCAACTTATCAGCACTGTGTGCAGAATTGTCTTCACACTTAGATTGGGTGCTCATGCCTATGTTGATGACATTGTGGTAAAATCCAGGAAGAAGGAAACATTGATAAATGATCTCAAGGAAACCTTTGACAACCTGCGTGTTTACAAGATGATGCTCAATCCGAACAAGTGTGTTTTTGGTGTTCCGACAGGCAAGCTTCTAGGTTTTCTGGTGTCCAACATAGGCATTGAGGCTAATCCGGAGAAGATCAAAGCGATTACATCCTTGGATAAACCGGCGTGCGTCAATAATGTTCAGCGTCTAGCAGGTCGAATTGCTGCCCTAAGCCGGTTTATCAGTCATTTGGGAGAGAAGGCAATCCCTCTATATCAGATGTTGAAGAAAACAGGCACCTTTGTCTAGAGTGTTGCGGCTAATGTGGCGTTTGAAGAGTTGAAGCGGCAGTTGGCTGAACCGTCGGTCCTTGCTGCTCTGGTTGACAAAGAGCCCTTGTTGTTGTATGTGGCTGCTAATGCTCGTGCTGTCAGTGTGGCAATTGTGGTGGAGCGCAAGGAGGCTGGTAAGGAATATCCGGTTCAATGGCCGGTTTACAATATCAGTGAGGTGCTTATCGAGTCAAAGCAGCGGTATCCGCATTGGCAGAAGCTGGTATATGGAGATTTATGGCAAGTCGAAAGCTCAAACAAACCTTTCAAGGCCATCCCATTACAGTTGTTAGTTCGGCTCCTTTGGGTGATATAATTCAGAACAGGGAGGCAACTGGCCGGGTTGCAAAGTGGGCGATTGAGCTTGGTCCACATGGTTTGAAGTATGTGCTTTGAACATCCATCAAGTCTCAAGCACTTGTTGACTTTATCAATGACTGGACCGAGTTACAAGCACCAGAGGACAAACCAGATAATACATACTGGACTATTCACTTTGATGGATCCAGACAATTGGAGGGATCGGGGGCTGGAGTTGTCCTTACTTCCCCTCGAGGTGATAAAATTCGTTATGTCCTTCATTTAATGTTCCCCTATACTAACAATGCAGCTGAGTACGAGTGAGGGAGTCCTGGATTAGGGGGTGTCCGGATGGCCGTACTATGACCTTTGGCCGGACTCTCGGGCTATGAAGATACAAGATTGAAGACTCCGTCCCGTGTCCGGATGGAACTTTCCTTGGCGTGGAAGGCAAGCTTGGCGATACGATATGAAGATCTCCTCCCATTGTAACCGACTCTGTGTAACCCTAGCCCTCTCCGGTGTCTATATAAACTGGAGAGTTTTAGTCCATAGGACGAACAATAATCATACCGTAGGCTAGCTTCTAGGGTTTAGCCTCTCTGATCTCGTGGTAGATCCACTCTTGTACTACCCATATCATCAATATTAATCAAGCAGGAGTAGGGTTTTACCTCCATCGAGAGGGCCCGAACCTGGGTAAAAACATCGTGTCCCTTGTCTCCTGTTACCATCCGCCTAGATGCACAGTTCGGGACCCCCTACCCGAGATCCGCCGATTTTGACACCGACATTGGTGCTTTCATTGAGAGTTCCTCTGTGTCGTCACCGTCAGGAAGGATGCCGCACCCCATCTTTAAAGACGGCGCTGTTGCTAAAGGAGCTTTGGCTGTCGGCCAAACTCTCCGGCTAGGCAGTTTTTTGATGACCGCCTGTTCGGCCGCCGTGCCGACGATGACCTCTCGGGCCATCGAAAGCAATCTCCACATCAGCTCAGAACTGGCCGAGCAGTTAGATCCGATGGAGCTCTCTTCCCTTAATGAGCTCTTGGATCGCATTGCCGCCCTGGGAGTCGCTACAGATTACGGCCAGATTGGGCTTAAACCCAATCAGAGAGAGATCGACTCTCCCAGGTCACCCACCACGTTGAAGTGATGGAAGAACAATGCGGCGAATCTTCGCCCGTCCTAAGGACCAGATGTGTCCGGATTCCCGACCCCTCCAAGCCGGACACCCGCGGAGGGGAGGATGTTGCCCAAGCCCTGAACCTAAAGTCAGGCAGCAGGCCTGATTCATTGAATAATGTCCAAGAAAGAAAGCTTCCGAATTCGGAAATTTCTTGGCCCCTGAATCTTATATCGGGCGAGGCTCCGGATTTAAATCCACCCGCCCACCCAACTATAAGGGATCTATCCCAAATACAGCAAGAGCCCGGGGAAACAGTACACCACTATTGGGCCAGATTCCTCCTGGTTATGAACAGGATAAAGGACTGCCGTGAGAAAGAAGCAATTTCATTCTTCTGTAACAACTGCACGGACATCGGAATCCTCAACGCCATAAGTCGCTGCAAAATTACACGCTTCGCCGACTGGACATCCATAGTACGAAAGTACTGTGCGACAGAAAGCATTCGGAAAACCGAACCTAAATTCTGGGACAATACGGCCCTGAATACAATACAAGTCCGAAACAAAAGGGCACATTATCACCAGGCACCTGAGCCAAACAGCAAAAAACAAAAACCCTCTATAGGGTATGGGACCGTACTGGAGGGATGGCTCAATGGAACCTGTAAAGTTCATAGTTCAAGGGAAGTCACACCAACTCACAACCTTAGAGCATGTTGGATACTCCGGTAGGTGGCCAGAAGTAGCGAGGAGCTTCTAACTCCAGAATCCGCAGAGCACCACCCCAGAAACGCCAGTATGGTGTCGACAGTCTTCGAGACTTCCGCATCAAACAATGCGAGGAAACGAACGCTCCGCGGCCTTACCGAAGTCTACCAAGTAGCAACAATAAACCCATGGAGTGACACGGCTATTACCTTTAATGCTAGTGACGAACCTTAATTCCGGACAGCCCGAGCACCAGCCGCATTGGTCCTCAGTCCGATAGTGGACGGCTTCCGACTTACAAAGGTACTCATGGACGGCGGCAGCAGACTTAACCTCATCTACAAGGAAACCCTGCGAAAAATGGAAATAGACTGGAGCCGCATTGAGCGAAGCAACACAACCTTTAGAGGAATAATACGAAGCTGGGAAGCGTGCTGTTCAGGGAAAATTACACTGGATGTGGTGTTCGGCACGCCGAATAATTACAGATCCGAGAAGGTCACATTTCAAGTGGCCCCGTTCAGCAGTGGATACCACGCCCTGTTAGGGCGAGAAGCATTTACAATTTTTCAAGCCATACCCCATTACGGGTACATGAAGCTCAAAATGCTTGGACCCAACGGAATCATCACTCTTGCTAGTGATCTGGACACAGCGCTCCGCGCCGAAAACAAGACAGCCGCACGGGCCCTGGAGGCATTATCCGAAGCCCTAGCGGCCGAGGAACTAACTGTGCTGCGCTCCACGGTGGATAGGGACGATGTGATACTAGATAAGAGATCCAAGTCCACCTCTTTTAAACCAGCGGACGAAATAGTCAAATTCCAAGTCCATCCAACGGACCCCACAAAAACGGCCTCCATCAGGGCACAACTAAAACCCGATGTGGACGCCGCACTCAGAGAATTCCTGCGAGAAAATTGGGACATTTTTGCCTGGCACCCTTCAGACATGCCAGGAATCCCACGCAGGCTGGCCGTGCACAGCCTGAACATCCTAAAAGGGTTTAAGCCCGTTAAGCAGACTCTACGGCGTTTCTCCGGACCCAAGAGACAAGCCATGGGAGAGGATCTAGCAAAACTGCTGGAAGCCGGATTCATCAGAGATATAAAACATCCGGACTAGCTAGCAAACCTGGTGATGGTACCTAAGAAGGACAAATCCTGGCGCCTATGTGTCGATTTCAAAGACCTAAATAAGGCTTGCCCAAAGGATCCCTTCCCCCTCCCCCGAATTGATCAAATCATCGACGCCACTGCAGGACACGACTCATTGTGTTTCCTCGATGCATACTCTGGCTACCACCAAATCAAGATGGCAGAGTCAGACCAAGCCGCAACGGCATTCATCACCCCATACGGCCCATTCTGCTTCAACATGATGCCCTTCGGGCCCAAAAACGCCGGCGCAACATATCAGCGCATGATTCAGACATGTCTGGCCAACCAGACCGGCAAAACAGTTGAAGCGTACGTAGATGACGTGGTCGTCAAAACCAAACACGTCGATACTCTAGTAGACGACTTGAGGCTCACATTCGACAATCTCCGAACATATGACATCAAGCTCAACCCGGAAAAATGCGTTTTCGGCGTACCAGCCGGAAAGCTCTTGGGCTTCATCGTATTCGGTAGAGGAATTGAAGCAAACCCAGCCAAGATCCGAGCTCTGTCACAATTGGATACCCCAAAAGACCTCAAACAAATACAAAAATTGACAGGATGCGTGGCGGCTCTAAGCCGCTTTATCTCCCACTTAGGAGAAAAGGCATTACCTCTTTATCGCCTCCTGCGGCGCACCGAACACTTCGAGTGGACGGATGCCGCCACGGCCGGACTCAAAGAAATCAAAGCCATACTGGCAACAAATCCGGTCCTGGCCGCGCCCAACACGGGCTAACCAATGCTATTATACATCGCGGCAACCCATCAAGTTGTAAGCGCGGTGCTCGTTGTCGAACGAGAAACGGACGGACACAAGTTCCCTCTCCAAAAAACAGGTTACTACGTGTCCACTGTCCTAACTCCATGCAAGTCACGGTACCCGCATTATCAAAAGATAGCATACGCGGTGTTCATGGCATCCTGGAAGCTGCGACACTATTTTCAAGAGTGTTCAATAACAGTGGCATCCGAAGTACCTTTTAATGATATTATAAACAACCGCGACGCAATGGGCCGGATTGCCAAATGGGCCATTGAGCTCCTCCCGTTCGACATAACTTACAAGCCAAGGCGAGCTATTAAGTCGCAGGTTTTGGCCGACTTCATTGCTGAATGGACTGAAGCCGAGCTCCCTAAAGAGTATGACGCATACTCCAACTGGATGATGCACTTCGACGGCTCCAAAATGTTGGCTGGCCTGGGGGCTGGCGTCGTTCTGACGTCCCCAACCGGAGATACAGTCCAATACGTACTTCAGATAATGTACATGGACTCCAACAACGCGACCGAATACGAGGCCCTTCTACACGGTCTCAGGATGGCAGTCTCCATGGGCATTCAGCGCCTAGAGCTCCGCGGGGATTCAAACCTCGCGATATCCCAAATAAATGGAGACTTTGATGCCAAAGATCCGAAAATGGCAGCTTATCGCAATGCCATCTTAAAGATGTCAGCCCGGTTTGAGGGGCTCGAATTTCACCACATAGCCCGGGAGAATAACCAGGCAGCAGACGTGTTGGCACGCATTGGCGCAAAAACGCGATGCCGTCCCTCCCAAAATCTTCCTAGAAAGGCTGTTCAAGCCATCCGTATCATGGGAGGGAGAGTCCGGAAACAATAACCCGGACACAACCACACTGCCCCTCACCGAACATTCTGACACAGTTGGTGGCTCCGCCACCGAAACAACACCGTCAGCCCACACAATAATGGCAGTCATTGCCCCGTGGACAGAACCATTCCTAGCCTACCTAACTAGGCAGGAACTTCCCGAGGACCAAAATGAGGCCCGCTGCATAGTGCGGCAATCTAAAGCCTATAAAGTCCACGAGGGAGAGCTTTATAAGAAAAGCACAACCGGAGTCCTTCAAAGGTGTATCTCCGAAGAGGAAGGGCAAAACCTTCTGGCTGAAATTCATGCCGGACTCGGCGGCCACCACGCCGCAGCCCGGGCCCTTGTAAGCAAGGCCTTCCGTACCAGATTTTATTGGCCGACAGCCCGGGCAGACACTCAGGACTTAGTGCAGCGATGCGCCGGTTGCCAATTATTCGCTAACCAAAGCCACATGCCGCCTACCGCCCTACAAACCATACCCATTACCTGGCCTTTTGCGGTATGGGGGCTTGACATGGTTGGACCCCTTAAAGGAGGAACCCACAAGCAAAAATATCTACTGGTCATGGTGGACAAATTCACCAAATGGATAGAGGCCAAGCCTGTAAAGACGGCCGAATCTGGACCGGTGATAGACTTCATATCCGGAGTTGTACACCGTTACAGCATCCCCCACAGCATCATAACTGACAACGACACAAACTTCACGGCCGACGAAGTTAAACTCTAGTGCAAAAACATGGGCATTAAGCTCGACTACGCTTCAGTCTATCACCCTCAAACCAACGGTCAAGTCGAGCGAGCCAACGGTCTCATTATGAGCGGCATCAAACCCAGACTAGTGCGATCCCTCAAGGAATCTAACACGCACTGGGTAGAGGAGCTTGACTCCGTACTCTGGGGGCTGCGGACCACGCCGAATCGCACTACCGGATTCACACCATTTTTATGGTATACGGCGCAGAGGCAGTACTGCCATGCGACATAATTCATGACTCACCTCGAGTGCGCATGTACGAAGAAAGAGAAGCCGAGCTCGATCTGCAGGACAACTTGGACGCATTGGAGGAGGAGCGCGACGTGGCAAAAGCTCGTTCCGCATTCTATCAACAGCAGGCTCGAAGATATCAAAGTAGAGAAGTACGGGCCAAAACTTATAACGTTGGCAAACTAGTTCTATGCCTGCCGGGCAAGAAAAAGGACAAACTAAAGACCAAATGGGAGGGTCCCTTCATAATCAACCAAGTACTGACTGGTGGAGCGTACCGTCTGTGAAATGCATCGGACAACCGACTCGAGCCGAACCCATGGAACGCAGCACGCCTACGAAGATTCTACGCCTAGCGCCGGACTCCGTGTTCGTCTCCTTCCTCTGTCCCTTTGTTATTTTTATTTTTCATTAGCTGTCTGGCATTTCTCTCCTTCTCTCTACCTTTTTTCTCCCAAGCCCTTAGGGGCTTGCCTGTGCATTGTTCGCACATACTTGACGCGCCACCCGCGCTCATCATACCTGGGGGCTTCTTTATCAGAAGTTTATATAAACGGGCCTCATGCCCAAAATATGTGTGACACTTCCGCATGTACCTTTTATACACCATTATATGCATCGATATGACTTAAGTTTTGGCCAAGCTGGGTTGCCTGGCTCCTGTGCTTACCCCTACGTTCCCGTTCGTTCGGCTAGGTGGTAAAGGGAGCACCTCTGCGATTGTTACTGCCGGGTCAGCCGGATGTGTACCTCGGACTGGGTGAAGCCGAAAGCTAGCATTCTTAAGGGAATATTCGGTCGGTGAACTAAAAGATGATTTTCTTGTCCATTTATCTGCCCCTAGACGTTTTTCTGCTCTTTTTAGCAGTTCGGACATGCACTTTAGGGCATGCCTCCCAGGGAAAGGAACCCCTAACGGAACTATTCTCCCTGGAAGATGTTTCTTACTAACCATGTAATATAACATAACTAGTTGGGCACTTGTCTGCTAAAGCAATTATGACCCCTACGCCTTGTCTCCATGCATGCCCCGGTTCTTACATAATCGAGAGGGTATTCGGATACACTCTAGACTATAGGGTCCAGAGGTCGAAGCGAAAAGGTCCGCAATGACAAACGATCTACAATCCGGCTAGAAGGCATTTTTCATGTCATTTTAAATTATAGAGTCAATCTGACTCGGTATATTCTTCTTCAATACCATCCAACAGGCGGTCTAATTTACAGCCCTGTTGAGAATACTTTGCAGCCAGCTCTACCTGGCCATATACTAAGCTAACAGGGATCTCCTTTCCGTCAGGACCCATAGGGCCGACCTCGGCCATGTGGTTCGGGTTAGCCTTCGTGTACCGAGTCTTCACCATGGCCCAGGCCTCCCTGGCACCTTGACGGCATGCCGATATCTTCCACAACCGGAAGCGCTGCCGCACTCCCTCCAGCTTCTTTGCAAGCTCCCCAAGGCCTTCTGGCATGGAGAGGGAGGGCCACATAGCCTGGACGACGCCTTGCATTGCCTGCCGAACTCGTTCGTGCAGTTGCAACAGCTCGGGAAGAAGGTCTCCCATTGAGCCAGGCATTTCCTCCGCAGGACGACCTGTCAGCAGACCTACAGACATAGCTCTGTCAATCGACTTCCTCGCCGAATTCTTTTTTCGAAGATTTGTTCAAGCACTTACTAAAAATGCCGCGTCGAAGTCGTCGATTCTCCTTTACGGAAGCAGACAGCTGAATACGAACATCCTTTAGTTCCTCGCCCAGCTGGGTATTGGCGTCTTGAAGTTTGTTCTTCTCTTGCCTCACCCTCGTCAGCACGCTCTCGCCAGCCTTTAGTTGGCGTAGGAGTTGTTGCTTGTCCGGATTTACTCCGGCCCCATCTGCACTATTATCGTCAGAGTTGCACACATGCCGCACTTCACAACGGAATTATCTTTCGAAGCATATATTACCTGAGGGCGTCCCCTTGGCATTATCTGAAGTGGCCAGTGCGGCCTCGAGTTGGTCCTTGCACTCTTCAAGCTCCTGGGACAGTTGCGTGTTCTTCTTTGTAAGACACTGCATAGCACATGATCCTTAAAACAGTTATCTTCACTGTTTCAAGTCTCGGGGGCTACTGACATATATAACCTTCAATTTTACTCACCTGTATGTCTTTTACATACTGCTCTGTGGCTTTGGCTAGACCATTTTGAGCGGCACGGAGATACGCATCTCCTGTATTAAAGGCGTCCAACACCTCCGGGGAAAAACATGCATCACGAAGAACAGTCCGGCGACGCCTGTGGTTCATGGCACTCTCCACCTCTGAATTGGTGGCAGATAGCCCGTCTGCGTCCTCTATCAGAGGAATGCCCAAGGCGCGCCCCGTGTCCGCCTCCGCTTCCGGACCCGGCCTTGAACCCTGGCCGGTGGATATAGTCCGGCGAGCTCTCTTCTTTCTAAGAAGAGCATGAGTGTTAGTATGACTTGAGGGCATAAACCCTAGGCGTTAAATTCGCACGCTGTACCATTGCGCCAGAATCTCGATCTGGTCCGCACTTCTTTTTGGCCCGCCTGGCTTCAACGGCCCTTGTTGGCTACCCACCGCGGGCTCGGCCTTTTGCCTCAACGATTTACCTTGCGACACGAAACACTATTAGTTCACGGCATTCAAGATAAAGCATGGATGGATCTCCTTGAAAATACTGGGACTTCGGTCTCGGTTACCCTTGAGGCTGGAAGCAGTCCGGGATAGTCGGCCGTAATGGCCACTAAGGTGTTGTCCTTACTCAATTGATGAAACACCCCATCTATTAACTCCACACATAAGTCTGGGTCCTCTTGGGAGTCCGGATCGAGGGACCGTTCCGGGTCCTCGGGTTGTGGAGGAGGGCTGTTTATCTCCTTCACAGTCTGGTGCAGCTCCTGCGTTTAACATTGCTAGACTAAGTACTCAACTATGGGAATTTCGAAAGCAGGTAGGCAAGTGAAAATGTTCGCTCACCCAACTTGGGGGATTGTACATGGAGAATCCTCCCTCCGGGTTGGCACGGAGGAATTCCTCTTCTTCTCCCTTGTACAAAGCGGATAAGATTCTCGTTAAAGTGGCGGCCGAATCTGGCCCCTTACGACCGCACCGGGTGAAGTCGTCCTCCCCGTTGAAATTCCACATGGGGTGGCCTCTATATTGAAGCGGTTGTACCCCTCGCGTAATGCATATGGCCATGACCTTGATCATGGTCAGTCCGGAATGAGACAACAACCTTATCCGGCTCATGAGGTAAAGGACGTCCCTGTCAGTTTCCCTCTGAGGGTTCCGCGGGCGCCAGCTCAGGCGCTTCTTCAGCGGAGTATTATTGAACTCAGGGAGGCCGATCCGTACAGGGTCCGGCAGGGGGACGTCATCTATATAGAACCACTCTGAGGGCCAGTCCTCGGACGTCCTCTTTGGGGTACCAGATAGATATCCGGTCCCAGCGATGTGCCATAGTTCGGCTCCGCCCACTTGATAAATAGACCCCTCCTGAGAACGGGGCACGAGGCAAAACAACCTCTTCCACAGCTCGAAATGGGCCTCAACACCCAAGAACAGCTCACAGAGGGCCACGAAGCCTGCGATATGCAGTATGGAGGCAGGTGTGAGGTCGTGTAGCTGGAGGCCGTAGAACTCCAGTAGCCCTCGGAGAAACGGATGAATTGGAAATCCGGGTCCTCTTATTAAATAAGGGACTAGGCATACCCGCTCTCCTTGAGAGGGATTGGGAACGCTCTCCGCCTGCTCTCCGCCGCTATAGGTGGCAATCCCGGCTCGAACTGGGACCATATATGCTAGGGGGAGGATCCCCTTGGACTGAAACACTACTAGCTCGCTATGTGGGATGGAACACCGCCCCCAATCTCCAGGCCGAGGGCTGGAGAGGCGAGAGGAGGAGCTGCACCGACCGACCATGGTGGAATGGATCCCTGTTGAAGGCACTCTGATGAAGACTCGTGGAGGGAAGATGGTGTGAATTGGATCTAAATCCCCGTCTCTTTTATGGGCGGCTCATTAACGCAACTGGGGGGGGGGTAAATGAAAAAAAACCTGGCTTTTCGCATTCGTTTGACACTTGGAAGATGGTCATTATGGGGCACAGAAGCCGAGGAGAGCAGCACGCACTAGAAGCCGGACACTATTTGACGGGTACAGGTAATTTGGAGAAGAACCCGCCTTGCAATGCCGAAGACAAACTTGCGCGCCGGACTTATCGTCATTGAAGCCTAGTTCGGGGGCTACTGAGGGAGTCCTGGATTAGGGGGTGTCCGGATGGCCGGACTATGACCTTTGGCCGGACTCCCGGGCTATGAAGATACAAGATTGAAGACTCCGTCCCGTGTCCGGATGGAACTTTCCTTGGCATGGAAGGCAAGCTTGGTGATACGATATGAAGATCTCCTCCCATTGTAACCGACTCTGTGTAACCCTAGCCCTCTCCGGTGTCTATATAAACCGGAGAGTTTTAGTCCGTAGGACGAACAACAATCATACAATAGGCTAGCTTCTAGGGTTTAGCCTCTCTGATCTCGTGGTAGATCCACTCTTGTACTACCCATATCATCAATATTAATCAAGCAGGAGTAGGGTTTTACCTCCATCGAGAGGGCCCGAACCTGGGTAAAAACATCGTGTCCCTTGTCTCCTGTTACCATCCGCCTAGATGCACAGTTCAGGACCCCCTACCCGAGATTCGCCGGTTTTGACACCGACAACGAGGCTCTGCTCCACGGGCTCCGCGTGGCCAAGGAGATGAATTTAAGCCGGGTACGATGCTTTAGAGACTCTGGTCTGGTGGCTTAGCAAGTTTCTGGCACTTGGGGTTCTAAGGATCCACTCATGGCGGCTTACAGACGCGAGGTGGATATTGTGGCGGGTCACTTCAAAGGGTATCAGGTTGAGCATATCGATCGGCACAAAAACGAAACAGCAGACGCTTTAAGCCGGCTTGGATCTCAGCATAAACCGGTACCTCCCAATACCTTTTTAGATATCTTTCATAACCCGTCTATTAAGTTGCCTACAGAGGAGGATTTGGTTGTTCTTGATCCGGAGGCTCAATTGGTGGCCGCTTTACACGTTGTGCCGGATTGGACGGTTCCATATCTAGTGTATATGAACCGGGGCGAGTTACCAGATGATGAAGTCCTGGCCCGGCAGATACTCCGGCGATCCAAGTCCATGGTTATTCACAATGGCGAGTTACACTGCTGCAGCGTTTCAGGCGTATTTCAGCGTTGTGTTTCTCCAGAAGAAGGCCAAGAGATCCTACGGGAAATTCATGAAGGGGATTGTGGTCATCATGCCGGTTCAAAGTCCCTGGTTGCTAAAGCTTTTCGTCATGGGTTCTACTGGTTGATAGCTCATGCTGATGCGGAGGATCTGGTAAAGCGGTGTGACGCTTGTCAAAAGTTTTTCACGCAGAGCTCATGTTCCGGCTCAAGAATTAAGGATGATTCCAATCACTTGGTCGTTTGCCACTTGGGGGCTTGATATGGTGGGACCCTTTAAGAGCTCCAAGGATAAGAAGACCCACCTATTGGTGGCGGTTGACAAGTTCACCAAGTGGGTTGAAGCGGAGCCTATCAGCAAGTGTGATGCGGCTACGGCGGTTCAATTTCTCAAAAAGATTATCTTCCGCTTTGGCTTTCCACACAGCATCATCACGGATAATGGCACAAATCTTTCTAAAGGTGAGATGGAAGATTTCTATCAAAGAGAGCACATCCGGCTTCATTTAGCATCCGTGGCGCACCCCCAGACCAATGGTCAAGCGGAGAGAGCTAATCAAGAAATCTTGAAGGGTATCAAACCCCGGCTTATGGTTCCTTTAAAGCGGACGCCGGGTTGTTGGGTGGAAGAATTGCCTTCTGTGTTATGGAGCATCAACACCACCCCCAACAGATCGACGGGTTACACACCTTTCTTCATGGTGTACGGGGCAGAGGTGGTCCTCCCAAATGATATTCGTCATGATTCGCCCCGGGTTGCCAATTATGTTGAAGCAGACAACGAGCAAGCACACCAAGAGGCGTTGGACCTGTTAGATGAAAAATGGGATATGGCTTTGGCTCGTTCGACGGTTTATCAGCAAGTCCTGCGACGTTATCACAGCCACCGGGTTAAGACGAGAACCTTTCAAGAAGGTGACTTGGTGCTCCGGCTCATCCAGGATCAGACCGACATGCACAAGTTATCCCCACCTTGGGAAGGACCCTTTGTGGTCAGCAAAAATCTGCACAATGGATCATACTACCTCATTGACGTTCGAGACAACTTACGCAGCTCTGAGGAGGAGACCTGGCGGCCGTGGAACATAGTCTCCTACGGCCTTATTACACTTGAGCCATAGGCTTTTCTTATGTACATATTTCGACAATGTATATATTATGATCAATAAAATAAACTAGCATCCTTGCTATAAGCAGGGCATCTTCTATTTTTTTCTCAAATATCCTTTGAGTTACATGGGGGTTTCAGCTGACAAAGCGGACTGCTACCTGTTAAACCGGCTATCATGCCACCATACAGCTTGGGAGCTTCACACCCAAGGGGCCAAAGAGAGTTTGGATGCTATGCATAGCTCAAACATAGGCACCCAATGAGCACAACTCATCAAGTTACTTGGGGGCTCTTTGTGTAAAGTAACAAAGAGTTTGAAAGGACCCTTGTAGCTGGGTATCGACCCACGGCTTGGAAGCCTGGTATATTTACCTAAAACCTCGGGTTAACCTGCCTTCATCAAGTAAGCCACTCCTATCCAGGTAATCCTGGCATGACCCTCCGAACGTTTGACAGTTACTCTCATTGAGACCCTGAACTTGTCAAAGTTAAAACGGTGATTGGTTAGTTGGAGGCCCATCTTAAAAGGCTTTGTCAAATGGTTTAACTTAGCGGCCTGGCAGCCCGTGAAAAGCCTCGAATTTGGGCCTGGCAGCCCTCGAAAAGCCTCGACTACACGGTTTTATTTGCGTTTGTCACTATTTTCTTTTGACGAATTCTGTGTTGAACCGGTATCTTTGATCCGGTAGGGCTTCTCAGTCATCATATTAACCCGGTGTTTGTTAGCCTGGCTTGGTTTTCAACTACAAGTTGACAGACCTTATTATCAAACCGGAGTTTGTTAAACCCGGACTGGCTTTGACTACTTGTCGCCAGTTTTTGATCATCTGGTGTTCATCGTAATCCGGTATGACTTATTATACGCCATTAGTGCATGGTGGAGTTATACAAATTCAAGATTTGGGTCTTCACCCTTATTACAATCAAAGTTGGTAAACCAACTAAAGTGATATCACATCACAGATATGAGTTATTTCATATTTCTTAAGGTTTGATTATCAATCAGACTTTATCCTGGGTATTATGACCCGTCCAGCGGTAAACCGCCAGGACAAACTTTCTCTATGCAGGCTTCAGAATCGCATTATCAAAGCATAATCAAACATTGCATGTATCATGGCGGTTCAACAAAAGTCGTGCATTAGCTCAACAAATCAAAGAGTTTTAACTAGCCTATTACAAGGCACTTTGAGGCCCAAAATGCTGATTGTTCTTGCACAACAAAGTTTGTCACAGAAATACAAATGCAGGATTAAGACTCATTGCCAAGACGACGTGAAGTGGAAGGATCTTCAGGCGCCGGTTCAACCTCCTCCTCTCCACCCAGAGGCTGGAAGTTAAGGGTGGTCCAGTCAATCCGGGTTAGAGCCTAAAAGACAGCTTCTTCACTTATCAGATCGGACGGGTCAACATCAGGGGCATAAGTGTGCTTACGAATTGGCGGGATAAGGTTTTGCGCTTCTGTCACAGTTGTACCAACCCGCTGATTCCTCTCATCATAAAAAGACCAATGAACCGTCAAGTTAGCCTCTGCAGCAAGTTGACTGGACAGCGGGCATCTCCTTTGTTAGAGCTTTGAGTGTGTCATTGTCAAATGTTGATCCGTCTTCCTGTTCATCTGGAAACCCCTTGGCAATGTCAACCGGATCTAAGTCAGACATCCATGCTTTGGCCCGAGTCAGTGCCAGTAAAGCGCCAGCCCTGGCAGCAGACCGCTTCACCTCCTCTATCTGAGCCGATGTCATGGATAATCTTGTTAATGTATCCTTGATCAATGTTGGTGCTGGTCTGTTGTATGAAGCTGCAGAGATGACTTGCTGAGCACCGGTATACAGTTGCTCAATCAACGTATAGGCTGCTTTTAGCTTCATCCGCATGTTTGTCCCAAGATGAGTAATATGATTGCCTGCGGTGGTTTAAGAAATTCAAGTTAAACCGGCGGAGTTGATAGTACTACAGAGCAGGTGTTATAAGGTACTTACCAAACACGGCCGCCGTCATGGAATCCACTTGATGCTTCAGACCCGTCAGTTCTTCTTCTACCGGTTTAAGGGCTGCTTCAGCATCTTCTGCCCCCTTCAATAAAACAGCCTTTTCGGTCTCCCAGTTGGTGCGTTCAGTCTTGAAGCCCTCTTTAAGTTGTTCCATGGCTGCCAAGGCACCCTTGAGCTCTTCTTTGGCTTTTGAGGTTTCTTCTTGCTATACCTTAAGGATTTCTTGAAGATCAGCTGTTTGGGACTCTTTGGTCTTCATGTCAGCCTGCAAAGTCAGATGATACAACAGTTATATATCTCTTAAAGTCCCAAGCACATAACAAGTTATACACTTGGCACTTGGGGGCTAATGTGGATTGCTTTTTTAAAAGTGGGTATTTTTTCAAGTCCAAAGGCTCAATCCAGGTATTAAGCTTGGCACTTGGGGGCTAATGCACATTTGAAGATGACAAACCGGCCCTTGGGGGCTACTACATTGAAGTGTTTTTTAGCAAAGTCCTAGTTTATCTTCAGGAGATAAAGTGGCCCTTAGGGGCTACAATGGAGAAGATGTACAGAATAAAAGTTTCAAAGTGTTCATACCTCATAACGCTCCTTCATCAGGTTCACCAAACCGGGTTCAAGATCACGGCTGGTGTACAGGCGGTTTAAATAACCGGAATGAAGTTCTTCAGCGCTAAGGTTGATGAAGTTGGATAAATCCGTCTTCCCTTCCCCCTCTCCCATAGCAGTGAATTCCTCCTTGGCGGTATGTTTGGCCAAGATAATCGGATTACCAGGACTGGTGTGAGTCGTGCCAGTAATTACAACGTCATCATCATCATTTCTTGGTGGACTTGGCAGATTGCCGGTAGCCCTAGCTAGACTTGGCGGATTAGCAGCTGGGCTCGGCGGATTGGTAGCCGGGCTTGGAGGGGTAGCATGAGGGCTTGACGGATCAATGTGAGTCGCCGGGTCAGCCTCCGGTGGATTAGCTTCAGTGTTCTCGCCTTGTGGGATGGAATCATCCATGACATCGGTATTTCTACCGGTATCCTCAGCAGCCCTCTCCGGTTCAACCTCACCAATGGGGGTATTGGTTTTAGCCTTCTTGCTCAGGTGGGCTTTGGCACTGTGGCATCACAACAAAGATTAGCACGGTAAACCGAACTATGAAGGAAAAACATGAAGAACAGTATACTTACCCAGGGACGGTTTTAAGAGGAGGCAGCTGAGTGGTTGATGAACTGCCAGACGAATTGGAAGATGCCTGGTAATTTGGATCAGACGGATTAAGTGGGTCTCTGAAGAAACCCTTCAAAGGATAAAGTTTTTCGAGAGAACAAGTAACTTCTGGGCAACGTTTCTGGTTTGGCGTATCCGGTAAACCGGAAGAGGTGATCTGTTGGCCACTGTGCTGGGTTGTGCGATGTTCTTCAGCTTGTTGTGTCTTCAAAGAAAATTTTGGATCCAGATAAGCAAGAGGGTGAGAGTATTTTACTTTCCAAACTACACGGCGAAATCTTTGAACCGACACAAGATCTGAATCGGAGGAAAGAGAGATTAACTCAACATGATCTGTGCGACTGGCTGCCGCATCATCCTGGGAATAGTCATTGTCAATAAGGTGTATGAAAAAGGAACCAAGTAAATCAAGTTCTACCTCTGGGTCTGATTCGTCAACATCTTCTGGCGGATCAGAAGATTCGGTGGTTTTCTTCTTGCCCGCTTTCTTGGTGACCTTGCTCTTTGCACGAGGAGCTCTAGCCGGTTTAATCCGTTTCCAGAAGGAACTGTTGGCCTGCAAAAATTAAAACAAAGGAGCATTAGCACATTGTTAAAGCACAGGCAAATCAGTGAACATTAAGTTAAACTTTACCGCTGGCAGTTTGTTGGTGGCGCAAAAAGGTGGCAACCTGATTTGGCTGCAGGCGGTGATCGGTTCGTCAAGCATCTTCTTTACAGATTCAGTAACTTCAAGGTGTGCCATTACTATTTTGTGATATCGTTGAGGATCTTTTAGGTCTCCGGTGTATTCATGCATCAAACCAGAGCAGCGGCTTAAAGGCAGAATGTCCCAAGAAACCCAGCAGCGGACGAGATCAATTCCAGTCAAACCATTGGCCATAAGAGCCCGGAGCTTGGCGAGTTGAGGTGCATAAACTTTGCGTTCTTGGGCAGTTAAGCATGGAGGTAGCGGGTGGAGGTTGCTGAGCCAGTAAGGTCGGTAACCCGGCAAGGGATTTTCACCATCAGGGGCAGTATTCCGGCAATAAAACCAAGTTTGGTTCCAATCTTTAGGATGGCTGTGGTGTTTTGCATGAGGGAAATCAGCTTCTTTTCTCTTCGGAATTGATACCCCACCAAGTTCCGTGTTGGGACCATCAGAGAACTCCGTGCGACGGTTATGAAAAAAATCCCGGAACAGCTCCAAAGATGGTTCTTCTTGAAGGTAAACCTCACAGAATACTTGAAAGTTGCATATATTGGACACGGAATTCGGTCCAATATCTTGTGGATGGAGTTGAAAACTTGCAAGGACATCCCGGAAGAATTTTGATCCGGGTGGGCTGAATCCCCGGTCTAGGTGTTGCATAAATACAATAACCTCTCCATTTTGAGGTTCAGGAGGGCACTCTGAGCCCGAAACTCGCCAGTGCAGGATCCTTTTTGAAGCTAAAGCGCCAGTGGTAACATATCCGTTGACTTGTGTCTCGGTGATCTTGGACGGAACCCAATTGCAAGCAGAGAATTGTTTGGCCATCTTGGAAAGGCAAACTGTGAAAGAAAAAATGAAAGTCGTATTACGATCGACGGTTTACGTATACTACTCAGTGTTAAACCGGACAATTGCTATTCAAGTCAAGTTGGCGGTTTAAGTGAGGGCTAATGGTGTATGGCGGATTGACTATCAAAGATTAAACCGCCCTTACGCAGAAGAGCCAGAAATTTACTAAGTGTTTATAGAAACAGGTTTCACAATATGGCAGTATAATTTGGATCTACCGTGGATAAATAAAGAAAGCTTTTCTGAGCCCTACAATGGCGCTAATAGGAACAGACAAGATTCAGACGGAGTTTATTCAGAAGCAGTAAGATGCTACGGTATGGTGAACTAACAACATGGATCTAGCCGCAGTTCAAAACTATCAGGCGCACATATATACACTCAGTAAAAAGACTAGAAGAAGGGCATAGAAGAACTGATGAACGACGACGAACATGGATGAACTCGAAACCCTAATGGAGATCTAGGGTTACAGGGGAGCGAACTTACCAGGGCCACTCAGTGGCGGAGGAGCGCGGCAGGGTCTCTAGTACAAACAGGGTGATGCAGCGGCCTTGGTCGGTGCAGAGTCAAAGATCGACGACGGCGACGGTGCTGGGATCCTTCGGGTCGCGAGGAAGAAGATGAGAAGAAACGGGAGTAAATGGAGGAGCCCGTCGGGATTATTTATAACAAGGCAAAGGATAAGTGACAGGCGCGACAATCGAGGAGTCCAAAGCGGCAAGGGGCACAGCTGTCGCCTCGATTTCTGGGATGACATTAAATGAAGGGAATCTTTTTATTCCTTTTTTATAGAGATGATGTCATGATGATCCGTTGCTATGTCCGGAGATGACGTCATGATGATCTGTTGCTGTGTCTAGAGGATGACGTCACGGCGGTTTAACAAAGTTTATAAAAGAAGACATCGTGGTGGTTTATGAGAAATGAAGGAAGATGTTCACAGGATTTTTCTAAGTACTGAAGATTGACATGAACAGGTTCAAATCAATCTGGGGCCTAATGTTGGGGATATAACTACTGAGTGTAAACTGCCCAGGAGGGGGCGATTCACCCTCAACTATATTAAAGCCCATAAAGACTCAGAAGATGGCGCTTTACTATGAAGCTTAGAGGCCCGGAGCCCAAAGGTGGATTAGGGCCCATAGTGGTAAACCGCCATAGTCATGTAACTTGTATTGTAAGATAAGGAAAGGAGAGACTGAGCCGGACACTTGTATGAGTCGGCCTCAGGACTCTGTAAACCGGCCGGGTGTCAACCCGTGTATATAAGGGGACGACCCGGTGGCGGTTCAGGGATAAGAAACAACAACTCGATAGCCAGACATAGCTTGTTTAGCTCCCTGGTTAGCGAGGCCCCAATAATCCCATCACAACAAGACGTAGGCCTTTACCTTCATCGAAGGGGCCGAACTAGTATAAAAACTCTCGTGTCCTTTGTCCGGTTTAACCCCTTTAAGCTAACCCATAGCGATGGCTCCACAACTAAGTCCTTCTATGAGGACATCTGACGTGATATTTCCACGACACACTTGGTTCCAATGACATTATGATTCCCTGTTGGCCTTGGCACCAATATCCACACTTTTTTATGCTCGAAGTTGTTGAGTTCTTCATGCATGGCATTGAGCCAATCCGGATCCTCGAGCGCCTCATAGACCTTTTGGGGTTCGACACAAGAAACAAACGCGTGATGTTCACAATAGTTTGCTGATTGTCTACGAGTGCTTACCCCCTTTCTTAGGCTTCCAAGCACATTCTTCATGAGATGATCTTTGGTTGTGAGCTTGGATGCAATCTTAGCGGCACAACGCTCCAATTCCTCCTCAGGAGTGAGATGAGGAGTGGAAACTTGATCATCTTGAGCGTCGTCTTGAGCTTGTTCTTGTTCTTGAGCTTGCTCTTGATCTTCAACTTGCTCGGAAGGGAGAACTCGACCTTGGGCATCACTTGGTGGCTCACCACCATCTTGAGGTTGATCTTGCCCTTGATCTTGTTCACTTGGTTGAGGGCCTTCACTTTGTTCTTCGGAAGCGTGTGGGTCTTAGGTTGGTGATGGCTCCACTTGAGTGGAGAATTGTCCTTCTCCTTCGGCCACAAGGGGTTCCTCAATGGGTAGGATATGACCAACACCCATTCTTCTTATGGCTTCGGGAGGAATTTCATCACCTACATCACAAGTACCACTTTTCTCCACTTAGGAGCCATTATTCTCGTCAAACTCCACGTTACACGTCTCCTCAATGAGTCATGTGTACTTGTTGAGGACGCGGTAAGCATGAGAGTTTGTAGCATAACCAACAAATATGCTCTCATGAGCTCTAGACTCAAATTTAGACAAACGAACACCTTTCTTGAGAATGAAACACTTACAGCCAAACACCCGGAAGTACTTGAGGTTGGGCTTGTTACCGGTGAGTACTTCATATGGAGTCTTGTTCAAGCCTTTGCGGAGATAGAGCCGATTGGATGCATGACACGCGGTGTTGATGGTTTCGGCCCAAAAGTTGTAAGGAGACTTGAACTCCGCCATCATGGTCCTTGCTGCATCCATCAACGTCCGATTCTTCCTCTCCGCTACACCATTTTGTTGAGGGGTGTACGATGCAGAATATTTATGCTTGATCCCTTCATCACTAAGAAACTCATCCAAGGTGTAGTTCTTGAGCTCGGTGCCATTGTCACTTCTTATTGTCAAGATCTTTGCATCGGGTTGACGTTGAGCTTCATTTGCAAAGTCGATGACAGTTTGTTGAGTTTCACTCTTCCACTTGAAGAAATATACCCAAGTGTACCTTGCGTAATCATCGACAATCACCAACCAATACTTTCTACCCCCAAGACTATCAAAGGATGGAGGCCCAAATAGATCCATGTGAAGGAGCTCCAAGGGTCTCTTCGAGTAGATGATAGTCGTGGGAGGGTGAGCCTTCTCATGTAACTTTCCTTCGATACAGGCACTGCAAGCACTATCATTGGCAAAGCTAACGTTTTTAGTCCACGGACATGGTCCCCCTTGAGAAGACTTTGCAAATATCTCATATTGACATGGGCTAAACAGCGATGCTAAAGCCACCCCACATCAACTTTAGCCATTAGGCATGTCACGGTCTTAGTGGGTCGCTCCAAAAAGTTAATCACATAAAGACCGTTCTCGACATGCCCAACAAAGGCTACTTTAAGAGTCTTGCTCCATAAGAGGGCCACGGTATCAATATCAAAGAATGTGGCAAAAGCCCATGAGTGCAAGTTGACGAACGGAAAGTAAATTGTATGCAAGGGACTCAACAAGCATGACTTTCTCGATCGTGAGATCATGAGAAATGACAACCTTGCCAAGACCCAATACCTTGGAAGACGAGGCATCACACCACTCGACATTGGTGGGCATAGATGGGATCTTGTGCACGTCCACCACCAAGTCATTGCTTCCGGTCATATGATTTGTGGCTCCACTATCGAGCAACCATGTTCCCCCACCGGAAGCAAACACCTACAAGAGATCAATGCTTGGTTTTAGGTACCCATTTTGTAATGGGTCCTTTGATGTTAGTCACAAGGGTCTTAGGAACCCAAATAGACCATTCAATGTACTCATAGGGAGAACCAACAAATTTAGCATAAACATGCCCATCACTAGCACGACACACCACATAAGAAGGGTTAAAGTCGCCGGCTTTGTTGGAAGGGGTGGCATTGCCCTTTTTGACATCACCACCCTTCACATTGTTCTTATTCTCATTAGAAGCACCCTCTCCCTCCTTCACAAAAGTTTGCTTGAGAGGAGGAGGTCGTTTGGCCTTGTCATTCTTCTTCTTGTTTTTGGACTTGGGTGCGAACCCAACTCCCTCCTTGGCCACAACTTCCTTTTGATTGCTCAAAAGGTCATTGAGATTCTTCTCACCTTGTATGCAAGACACAAGGCCTTTCTCAAGTTGCTCCTTCAACTTGGCATTCTCCTCCACAAGATGCACATGCTCACAACACGGGTTAGTAGCATTATCAATTAAGAATATGTGAGGAAAAGTGGCTTTCTCCTTGGTTAGCTTCACTTGGAGTTGATCATGAGACTCCTTGAGGCTAGCATGAGCACCCTTCAAGGCCTTGTGAGCCTTGTCAAGTATATCAAACTCCTCCTTGAGTCTAGCATGGTCAACCCCAAGTTTAGCCTTCTCGGAATCGAGCACATGAGATACAACAAGAGCATGATCAAGATCTTTCTTTAATTTAGCATGGTCATCGTTTTGTGACTCCTCAAGAGCCAAACGATGAACACGCTCTTCCTCAAGCGCATTAGAGAGATCCGATATCTCATCGGCATAGTCACGACTATGACCTTCCATCTTAGAGATGGTTTCTTCATGAGCCCCGATCATGTCATTGGCTTCACCAAGTTGTTCCAAGAAAGCAACAAAGTGCTTCTTAGATTTGCCCTTGAGCTTACTCATAAAAGACTCAAATTAATTTACTTCCTCATTAGACCCCTCACTTTCATCAATGCAATCCATCGAGGAAGGATTAGTAATGATGGTAGTTTTGATGTTGGGGGTTACCTTGTTGGTGGATTTGGCCATGAGGAACTTGGTGGTGATGTTCTCGTTGGGTGAATCGAAGAGAGACACCCGTGGAGTTGTGGAAATGGCAACGGAGGCCATGGCCATGGCTTCACCATCTTCTTCTTCATCATCATCTTCATTGTATTCTTCTTGTGCCACCAACCCTTTGGTCGGAGTCTTCTTGGTGAAGTTGTTCTTGTTAGGGAAGGACCTGGCTTTATCTTTTCGGATGAGTTTGCCACCATTGTCTTCCCGCTTCTCGTAAGGGCACTCCGCAACAGAGTGGCTCACATTGCCACAATTGTAACATGTTCTCACATGTTGCTTTCCCTTGAAGCCACTTGAATTGTTCTTGTTGAAATTGTGCCTTGAGTTCTTCTTGCTCCAAAATTGCCTTGAAGCAAGAGCCATGTGCTCATGGTAATCATATTTCGAATCTTCGGGGTTGCTCTCCTCATCTTCCTCTTCATCCTCTTCTTCCACACTAGCATTGGCCTTCAAGGCAAGGTTGGGCTTCTTTGCTCTTTGAGAATGCAACACCGCATTGTCGACGGTCTTGTCCAAGATCCTCATCGCCACAAACTCATCCAACACTTCACTTGAGGACAAGGTGTGGAAGTCCGGCCTTTGACGGATGACAGATGACATGGCCTTGTGGTAAGGCATCATGGCCTTGAGGAATTTGCGCTTGATCCAATTATCATTTGTATCCTTGCTCCCACGATCTCGAAGAGAGACCGCGAGAGTGGTTAATCTCCGGTAAACCTCACGAGGTTTCTTCATCTTCATTCATTGCAAACTCATCGGCTTCATCTTGCACCACTTCATAGTTGGAGCGTTGAATGCTTCGCTTCCCTAGTAAATGGAAACAACATGGTTTCATGCTTCCTTGGCCACGGAGAAGGGTCGGAGATGTGCAATATCTTTGGATGGAATTGCATCTTGGATGATGAAGAGAGCATTCTCGTTGAATTGATGGCCCACAGCTTCTCTTGGGGTGAAGTTGCTTGGGTCATGTGGATAGAAACCTTGCTCAATAATTCTCCAAATATTAGTATTAACATGGTTTAAATGACGTTTAAAGCGATAGACCCAAGAGTCAAAATCCTCATTCTTCACAATCTTAGGAGGAGGACCAACATGATTCAAATGAGTGGAGGGAACCAGTCCTCCATAAGTAAGTGGAGGTTCAACTTGGCCAAAGATGGCACTACCATTTCTACCACTAGATAAAGGAACTTTATCACAAGAAGCTTCCCCCTTATCGGAGTTAGCATCCGCCACCTTGTTAGTGGGAGTGGCCACTTCCAAAGGTGCGGTGGATAATTTAAGGCCATCAAGAAACTCTTTAAACATGCCTTTGACCTCGGTCGTCATGGAGGTTTTCAATGTGTCCAAAGCCACATTGAATTCCTCAAGTGAGACCGAGGATCCCCCATCAGTCGTAGACGAAGAAGGATTTACACCGGGGTGCTCCTCCTCACCGTCTATGGTGTCAACCATACTCTTTGGATGGTAAAATCCTTAATAAAGAGACGAGGCTCTGATACCAATTGAAAGGATCAATATAGTTGACTAGAGGGGGGTGAATATGCAACTAACAATTTTTAGCTTTTCTTTATCAAATTAAACTTTGCATCAAATTAGGTTGTCTAGATATGCAACTAGGTGAGCAACCTATATGATGCAACAACAATAAGCACACAAGCAAGCAAAGGATATAACACAAAATAGCTTCCACAGGTAAAGGTGAGAGATAACCAAAAGTGGAACCGATGGAGATGAGGATGTGTTACCGAAGTTCCTTCCTTTGAGGGGAAGTACGTCTCCGTTGGAGCGGTGTGGAGGCACAATTCTCCCCAAGAATCCACTAGGTCCACCGTATTCTCCTCACACCCTCACACAATGCGAGATGTCGTGATTCCACTATTGGTGCCCTTGGAGGCGGCGATCGAACCTTAACAAACAAGGTTGGGTCAATCTCCACAACTGAATTGGAGGCTCCCAATGACACCACGAAGCTTCACCACAATGGACTATGGCTCTGCGGTGACCTCAACCGTCTAGGGTGCTCAAACACCCAAGAGTAACAAGATCCGCAAGGGATTAGTGGGGGGAATCAAATTTCTCTTGGTGGAAGTGTAGACCGAGGCCTTCTCAACCAATCCCTAAAGAATCAACAAGTTTGATTGGCTAGCGCGAGAGATCGAGCGAAAATGGAGCTTAGATCATCAATGGAGCTTGGAGGTAGAAGAGGTAGTCAACTCGGAGAAGAAGACTCCCCTTTTATAGTCACGGGACAAATCCAATCGTTATCCACTTAACCAGCCCGCGACATGCGGTACTACCATAGCAAACAAGCAGTACTACCGCAAGTCATTGCGGTACTATCGCAAGGCGGTGTGGTACTACCGCACCCACGGCAGACACTAGAAGAGGCCCTTTTGCATTGACGCTGCGAGCGGTACTACCGTGCGCCCTTGTGGTACTACCGCAAGACAGAGTTTGACTGGGCTGGGAAGGCACGGAAGAATAAAATTACATCCGTGACTACTTCCACTGAATTTAGATCGGTGCAAAAGTCCGACGCGGTACTACTGCATCCAGGGAGCGGTACTACCGCATAGGGCGCGGATGTAAAAAATTACATCCTCCCCTACTTCCGTGTGAGTAGCAGTGTTGGACAAGAGGTTACAGTACTACCACATCCAATGAGTGGTACTACCGCAAGGAGGTGCGGTACTACCGCATCCTCGGGCGATACTACCGCATCCTCGGGCAGTACTACCGTGAGCCTCTGCGGTACTACTGCTCCCTTGAGTAGTACTACCACACGCCACAGCACACTACCACTTGGAGACGTTCATTTTTTAAAGACACGGATAACAGATCGGAGCTCCAAAGAGGCAAGGGAAAGGTGGTGCAAAGGAACAAACGTGTACGTGATGATTCCACCCTAACCTTTCTGAAGCGGACCTCCTTTTAATAGTACGGCTTTCCTACGACTCAAATCCACCAAAAGGAAACATAGAGAAATGCCGTCTTCGAAAGAACTCCGAGGGGCACGCAATCGTTTTGTGCCTATACATGAGATACCTGAAATGCTCAATGCACACGATTAGTCCGCAAAAGCATTGTCATCAATCACCAAAACCACTCAAGGAGAATTATACCCTTACAGATGTCAAGATGGATGCTAGGGATGGCAGGTTACACAAGTTGGCTCTTCGGTGAGCAATGTGGTGTATGGCATTGGCAGTGTGCTTCGTCCATGTGGGTGGTGAGGTGCGTTGTGGTGGTTGATCCCGGCGAAGCTGTCACTGTCGATGGCGACAAAGCCTTGATATAGATATGGCGCTCATGGTTATGTTGTGGTGGGGTCCCCAACATGGAGGGGCATGTTGCTTGCTCGCGCAATGCGGTGGGTGTGGGGTCGAGCAAAAGCTTCGTGTCACGGCATCGACGGCGGAGTGGGTGCTCTAGGCCTCTTGGGGCGTCGCCTTGGTCCCCACCTTTTCCTACCGACAATCAAGGCGAAAACCTCTATCTGCCACGGCTGACATGGCGACGACGCTTGTCATTATGACCCTCTTGGGGGGCGTGACAACAGGTCTCTTGTGCTTCTTCTGGGCGGCTCATTGAAGGCGTTCAGTAGTGCACTCAAGTGCGTTTTTAGCACTCCCTACTAGTTTTGCTGTGTTTTCATATTAGCTTATGAGAATTTCCTCAATATCTTTTCTCGTTTGGTCATTTAGCTTTACTAGCAAATATGATCGTGCATTGCAACGGGAGAAAAAAGCGCATACTCCTAGCACAATAAGCACGACTCAAGACCCCTTCGCAGCTTCAAATTATCTATTTGAACCCCTTCACAGGTCCAAATTATCTATTTGAACATAACATCTCATCCGTGTTGTGGTTTATCCTCCTTTCCGTCCTCACTGACCATGGTCACAGTATCCACCTGATCACAATGCGTCCGAACATGGTCAATTCCAAGGTGATGATCTAGGCCACCACACTCACACCTGTCACTGAACTACGCTCGCAAGTAAATGTCTAATAGTTTTAAAACCAATCTTGTCAAACTGGGCGCGACAGCTGTCCTTCTCGAGCTATTGCATACTCCTAGTCCATACACCATCCCTCTTATGCCAACTCACTTTAAAATTGTATATTTGTTTTTCAAAATTCATCAGCAACTTTTTTTAAAACACGAACAGTTTTTAAATCACATGAATTTTTTAAAGAGCTTGCATATTTTAAAATTATGAATATATTTTTAAGCACGCGAACACTTTTTAGAATTACATTATTTGTTAGAAAAGGGTGAATATATTTTAAATGATATAAAAATTATTTTGATACATGAACACTTTTCTTAATACTACACAAATATTTTAAGATGCATGAATGATTCCAAAAAATACATAATATTTTTCAAAAGGTAACAGACTTTTTAAATGACACAAAAAAATAAAACTTTTTGTGAGGATGCCCAGTTTTTTCGCGAATACTAATTTGATTTGGATTGCAAGTGATCAGGAGAGGTATGCACGCCCATTGTATATTTTTAGGGGACTCGCCAACATATATTTATCACCTCTTGGTATACTCAATACCCCTTTTAATTCCTTTTCTTCCTGAGGCAAGTTCTCTTAATTCCTTTCCTTCCCGAGGCAAGACGAAATTTATTCCTTTCCTTCCAAAGGCAAGGCGGATTTTATTCCTTCTTATAATTCTTTTCCTTATTGCTTATTGAGGCAAAGCTGAATTTATTCCTTCTTTGATTTTCTTTCCTTTTTTTCTCCCCCAATTTGCATGGATTTACTTGGGCCATAGAGCAGCGGGTTGAGGCCCAAGAGGGCAACCACGGGTGGGATCTGGAGAAGGGTGGCCGATGATAAAAGGAAATCCCTATTTGCCGCGCGTTGCGGCATATTGTCGCCTATCGCACCAGCGAAGCGACTTGGCCGGCCCATTCTACCAGTTCGTTTGTTCCAGTTTGGAACCTTTTTTCTCTCCTGATTTTAGTTTCTCCTTTTTACTAGTATTTCCTTTTTCTTCTGTTCCCTTTTCGTTTCTGTTTTTCCGTTTTCAAGTTTGTTTTAGTTTTTTCAAAAAAATGTTTGGAAATTTCAAATAATTGTTCGGAATTCAAAATTTTGTTCCTATTTTCAAATTATGTTCACCATTTTAGAAAATGTATGCTAATTTGAAAAAAAAGCTTGTAATTTCTATATAAGTTGTGATTTCTGAAGATTTGTTTGAGACTCACAGAAAATGTTCAAAAGTTTTAAAAAAATTCCCATTCTAAAAATTTGTTCACAAATTTAAAAAATGTTCCTGTTTTCAAAATTTGTTTACAAATTTTAAAAATGTTCCCGTTCTGAATTTTTTTTAAATGTTTGCAATTAAAGTATTTGTTCCCTTTCTCACAAATTATTCATAGATCCAAAAAAATGTTCACTTGTTCCCTTTCTCAAAAATTGTTCACAGATCCAAAAAGTGTTTGATTTTCCAAATTTTGTTCATAGTTTCAAAAATTATTTCCATTTTTAAAAAAAATGATCCATGAAGAGAAGTCGGCCAGCTATTAAGTCAAAGAAGTCATCAACCTATTACTAGTGTCAATTCTGTTAAGAGAAGTCATCAACCTATTACTAGTGTCAGTTCTCTTCTACCTCTCTACCAATTGAAAGTAAGTATTGATTTCGCCTAATAGGGACAAAGAAAATTAGGGTGGTCAAGTACAGTATGCCTGGAGTTCGTAGTGCCCACTAGATATCATTGGCAAGTTATAGAAGTCTTTCTCTCTTCTGAGATATCATTGGTTAGTGTAGTGAGGGGCAACCATCATTTCTATTGCACTGTAAAGAAAAGATAGGACAAGGGTCTTGTTCCATGCAATGGAGATAAGGCACGGGGATCTGTTAAGGGCGTATTGAATCGATAAGAAGCACTTGAAGTTCGCATTTTCTATTTTCGTTCAGAATTCTATAAAAAAAGTTCTTGTTTTTCAAAAAATTGTTCACAATTTTTAAAATGTTTGCGCTTTCAAAAATTGTTCAAAATGACGAAAAGCTTGGCTGTTTTTTCAAAAAAATGTTCACATGTCAAAACAATATTCAAATTTATAAGTAATTATTCGCAATTTTGAATATGCCTGCGTGTTTAGAAAGAGATACAGGTTTTGAAAAGAAACCGTGTTCGAACTTTCCAAAATGTTTAGGCTGTCGTGGCTTATAGTACTTTTACTGAGAGCTGCGTTATTGCACGTGAGAAGCTGTTGTGGTGCAATGGCTAGCCTGGAATAGCGCGAGAGGTCCCGTGTTCGATTCTTCAGTAGAACACACTATTTTTTAGCGTTGCTGCACAACTCGCTTTTTTGTAGAGCACGTTACAGAACGGGCGCTGCTAATGGGCCGGCCCATTAGATCGCGCCCTGTGCGAATTGCCGGCATTCTGTCGCATTACATCGGATGTCCTGGAAAAAAAAGGTTTCCCACGAGCCCATACAAAACATACGAAAAAAGCGGGGTAAGAGTTTTAGAATAAAAGTAAGTTTTTCTTTGTTTTTCCACACAGCTGGTTAGCTAGCTGAGTTGGTTCATGTGAGCATACATAAAGTACGCGGGCTAACTTCATGTAAAAAAGCATGTTCATACACGTAATCTTGATTGCACCGATACGGATACGGGTATCAGTATCGGGCCAATACTGATACGTAAATTCATCATTTTGAAAAAGTGCCAATACAGATACGTTGTACTATTTTAAAAAAATTCAAAAAAAAAAAGATACAGAAGTTAGGAGTAGCAGATTACCTTCATGTTTGCTCTCCTGTACATGCATCTACTATTTTAAAAAAATTCAAAAAAAAGGATACAGAAGTTAGGAGTAGCAGATTACCTTCATGTTTGCTCTCCTGTACATGCATCTACTAGCTTCTCCAGTTGGTGCCTTTGCCCTGTTCCAACTCCAAGTTCCTTTGCCCTGTTCCAACTCCAAGTTCAAACACCAGAAGAAATAAATTAAACATGTATAAAACAGCAAAAAAAATAGTGCAACACAAGCAGCCATTTGAAGTTCAACATTACATAGCATAGGTGGCAGTTTAGTTTCAAGCAACATACACATAGCCATAGGTGTTCGAATAAGAACATATCACAGCACCACATTACAAATAAATAACTAAATAAGCTAGTAGATGTCCTCGTCCTCCTCATCTAGATTCATTGCTTCATCATCCAAGTTGACAACAGTAGCATCCACATCCCCAAAAGAAATGCCTTGCAACTCTGGTTCATCAAGAGACAAGTTAGCAACTTCAAGAACACCAACACCAGTTAGAGTTTCATGAGAATCCCCTCCCGCATCCCACATAAGTGATCCCCCCTTCTTGTATGCTTCTGATCTTCTTGAGAGAAGTCTAAGGTTTGAATGGCAAAAAACCAAGTCTTCGGCTCGTTGAGAAGTCAATTTACTTCTGCCCACACTATGGATGAATCCATATGTACTCCAATTTCTCTCACAGCAAGAAGATGAAGCTGGTTGGCTAACCAATTTGATAGCCAAACTCTGCAATAAAGGAATGGACACTCCATGATTTGTCCACCAAGACATTGCAGAACCAACCCATCTATCATTAATTGAATCATGATCATTGAATTCTTCCGAACAAGTAGAAAATCTTGAGAATTCTTCCCTTGCTCTTGCCAAATCTTCTGCAATTGGGAAAAACTTCTTCATGCATTTGTTCCTCATAGCTGTAACCTCAAGGTCCTGGTGTGGAGGTACACGACCATCACCTGCTGCAAGCCACTTGGCACTATAATATCTACAAAAGACAAAGTGAGCATTAGCAAAAGTAGAACTTGAATAAATGAAACAATTAACAACTTGAGCAACAATGAACAAATAAATCATACTATGACCTTGGGTTGAGTGAATGGGCCATACAATGGAGTGGATTATTTCCTTTTGTCCACCGAGCAATCAACACCTTGTGAACCTGCTTGAATAAAGGGGACTCCTCATGATCATTTAAGTTCCTTTCTTCCCTTTCATATATTACTTTCTTCACTTTCTCAATCATGGAATCCCACATCTCATAAACAAGATGAAGACATGGGTTGTCCGTGTCCGCCACACGAATCATCTCATGTACTCGTTCGGTAATCTTGAGAATATATTCCACCTTGCTCCACCACACATCAGAGAGTATCTTCTCTTTGACAACACTTGCAGCTTCAGAATCATCTTTGTAAATATCCCATTGAGGACTAATTACCATGGATTGGAGAGCATTCTTAACCAAAACAAACCGCCGCAACATAATCACAACTGAGGCAAACCTTGTTTCAGCAATAGCAAGCAACTTCAAGTGGCTGAATTCATTAAACATGGAGAGTCGCATGCCATGGTTCATAATAAAATTCTTGATCATTGAAGCTTCATTCTTCACAATGGCAATAAACTCAAATTGATAAAAGGCTTCTATTTCTTCAAGTGTCCGCTGCTTGGGCTCACAAATATTTTTCAGCACAAGATTGAGGGTATGGACAACACAAGGTGTCCAATATATGTTGTCATATTCTGCCTGCACAAGTAGGCCAGCACCTCTGCAATTTGGAGCATTGTCTGTGATGACTTGGACCACATTGTGGCAACCTACTTCTTCAATCATAGACTTCAACTTCTCAAAAATGTACTCCTTTGATTTCATATCACCTTCACAATTTTCAGCCTTCAGGAACACCGGTGCTTTCTCAGAAATGGCCACAAAGTTGATGAGTGGGTGCCTAGTCGGATCAGACCAACCATCTGCACAAATTGTTACTCCCCTCTCAATCCATGTGCTTTTCACATGCTCCAATAACTTGTCAATGTGCATCTTTTCATTCTTGAGAAGTGTAGTCCTAAGCCTATTGTATCCAGGAGGCTTATAACCAGGAATATTATGGGTTGCAGCAAAGTTATATGAGTCTTGATAATGTGGATTTCTTGCAAAGTTGAAAGCTAACCCTACAAAAGTACAAAACAACAAAATAAGTAATCAGCAAGATGCACGAAATGAAATACATAGTTGTACAATACATTTGTTGCATACTTGCATAGTTTTGCATACCTCCAGAATAAAAAGCTCTAGCAATTTTTTCATCCAATTGCTTGCGTAAATCATTCAGCCAAGCTTTCTCCAATGCAGTACTTGGTCCATCTCCTCTCCTCTTCTTAGTGCTTGCACTTGATGAAGCAACACTTGCTGAACCACTAGGCAAAGACACATTTTTTGGCTTGTTTTGTGCTAATGCAGCTTGAGCCATTGCAACCTCACTTCTAAGTGCATTCAGAATGTCAACTGTGACCTTTTTACATGCATGGATTCCATTGTTCCCTGTCTTTTTTAGCAAATGAGCAGAAACCCTAGAGTAGCTACTCAAAGCTTCATGACCACAGTAGTTGCACTTCCATTTAGTGTTGCCCCCAGCAGGTGATTTCTCTATGATTTGAACATGGCTCCACAATGGTGCCCTTAGATTTGTAGGTACAGTATGAGGTTCAGTAGGAGGAGCCATCTGAAGGAGATGAGAAGATGAGATCTTCAGTTCTTCACAGATCAGAGGAGAAACAAGAGGGGAGATCTTGGCTTGGCAGGAGAAAAGGAGAAGAGAAGTGTGCATACCTGCTTGCTGCGTGGCAGGAGGCGTTGGTGAGGACTGAGGAGGAGGAGCAGCTCGTCGCCGGCTAGCCGCCGCTGCCGTCGGCCCTGGGTGAGCTGCTGCTAGGTATGCAGCCACCAGCCGCCGCCGAGTGTGAGGTCGGGAGGGAGGAAAGGAAACTGGGAGGGAAAGGATGGGGTGCTGGGGGTACTAGGGTTCTCTGTCTGCCTCTTAACTGGGCTTGTTGGGCTCTTAGATTGGTTGGGCCGTATCCAAAACGAATCTAGAAAGTATCCTGCAAGTATCCAATTTGTTTTAAATCGTTTATTCGCGGATACTCTGCGGATACGTATCGGGGCGTATCGGGGGCGTATCGGTATCGGATTCGGTATCCGATACCGATTCGCTGGTCGCCTGAAGTATCGGTGCATTCGAGCACATAATATAACTAAATAGTGTTAGCTTTACACATTAGCCGTCATGCTTGGCTTACTAAACCTCTCAACTAGGTATATATTGTATCAGTTTTGCTAAAAGACATTTAGATGTGTCCTACTTCTAAGTATTGCATTTCTAAGGCCAATTCCACCGCGCGACCTTAAACGGACGTCCGTTTTGTTCAGATTATGTCCGTTTGGTTAGGGTGATGGGGTCGTGTCCGGGACTATCCTGGGATGCGGTGGCCGTGCACCCAGCACGCGGCCGCATCCTTTTTACCCCATCCTGTCCGCCTTCATTTTCAAACAACAACGTTTCAAGTACCAGCGGCCTAGTTCACGCCAGCGGCCCTAGTTCATGCCCGGCAACAAAGCCAGCGGCCTACACGTCCTCGCCGGCAACACAGCCAGCGGCCAGCAACACAGTCGACCTCCAAAAAGAGTAGTTTTGTTCGCCGGCAACATAGCCAGCGGCCGGCAACACATCCAGCCTTCATGAACTGGTCGTAGTAGGGGTCGCCGACGGGTGCCGTTGGTATTGGCATTCCGTCGAACAAGACATGGGGGGACGGCATGGTGCCCGTAAACAGCGGCCGTGCTTGCTTTCTTTGCATCTCGACGGACGGCCGGCTGCCGCTGCTGGACCCAGGGGTGACGTTGAGGTCGATGACGGCCGCCGGGCGCGGGGTGGACGACGCGATCACGGTTACATCCAGCGACCCCGAGAAACAGGTTTGTCTGACATGCCTTGGCGGGGGGAATCCAGGCGACATTGGCGATTGGCAGTGTGAAGGCCGGGCGACCGACGAGCCTATGCTTGCCGGACCGACGACCGCTCCAGAGAAACCGGCCGGACGATAAATGCCCATCATGAGGAGGGCGTGCGCTTTACTGACCATGGCCTCTTTCTCCTCGACCTCGGCCTTGCGCCGCGCGGCCTCAATCGCTGCGCAGTCGGCGGCGAACTTGGCCGCGGCGATGTTGTCGTTGGCGACCGCCCTCCGGCTCCTCCTCTTCGCCGATTTCGCGTCCAACTTGGCGATCTCCTCCGGCCTGCATTCCGACTGCGGCTTCCTAGGCGCCTTTCCCTTCTTCTTCTTCTTGGCCATTCGGGCGGGCCGGCGGCCAGGCCGCCGGAGTTCGGCTGGGCGTCGGCCATGGACGGGGGAGGGAGTGGGACGGCGGGACGTGGGAGGGTTTGGGGGGAAATGGCGCCAAAG
>NC_057801.1:102652292-102654676 GCF_018294505.1 Triticum aestivum
TAGGCGGGCCAGGGACGGACAAGCGAGTGCGTCCCGCCCGTTCGCGCGCTGTTCGTTTCACCCTAAAATCGACGCAAACTTGGGCCGGGATGGGTCGAAAGCGGACACAAAACGGACAAAAGTTCGTTTGCTCCCGCGCTCTGGGCCGCCCGGTTTTTCCGTTTTACCCCAAACGGACGGGGCCGGACAGGATGGGGTCACACGATGGAGTTGGCCTAAGTCCTTGTGTAGTTTTTTTAACACAGTACAGACGCAAGCGCTCATATAAACGCGCATACACTCATCATATGAACACATACACGCACACCCTACCCCATGAGCACTTCCGAGAGACTGAGTCGGCATATCATCTCGAGTTTTTACAAAGTCACTACAGACGCCTCGTAGTCCATCTAACCATCCCAACCACATGTTGGTTCGCAGTCCTTATGTAGTTAATGTCATTGATTTTAATCTCCAACTATGTTCTATTTTTGCGGGAAATATCTCCTACAATCACAATGCAATAAATAGCTATGGACTCCTAAAAAAAAGAGAGGCACGAGACAGGTAACTTGTGCCGGGCTATGTGCATGTACGTGGATGCACCACCGGCCTGACAGGGATAGTTGGATCAAACGCTAGCATCTGCAGCAGGGCAAAGCATTTACCGGAACCACCCTCCTGTCTGCATGACGTGCATTCTCGATTTATCGATCCTTCGTCGTTGTCCATCAGTTGGTCGTGTGTTTGTTCTCCACGTGAAAGAGGCAGGGGACCTTCCCCAGCCACTCTCCCGAATGATCACGATCGAGCTATTCCCATTTCTGAAAGATACGCACCAGCTGTATATTCGTTACCTTGCCGATTTTCCTAGTTCCTACCATGCAATTAACTGGAGTTTTATTCACCCTTCCAAGAAAAGAAGGGAGTCTTATTGACCCTTCTCTTTAAAAAAAGAGTGGGATTTGAGAGCTCTATGTGTGAAAAAGAGAAAATTGCTTTTGGAGGCCGAGCTCCATGAATGTCTTCATTTACATTTTTTATAATTCATCAAACTTCATATTTCTACGTTTTAAAAAATTCTGAAAAATATAGATATACATGTAGGCATAATATACATGTGTGTAAATTTTCAGGACGAAATACATTGAAATGAGGGTTGTGCAAAAGAAAAATCCGAGGCTTTTTAGCACATGATACTATTCATCTTCAAAGTCCATGAATTTGTTTTTTTGTACAGGTCGCATTTCAGCGTATTTCATCCTGAATTTTCACACACATACACATTTCATCCTTGTATACTCGCGTTTTTTTCAGATTTTTTTAAACAAAAAAGATTAAATTTTGATTTTTTTTCCAAAAATTCAGACTAAAAATGAATCTTGCATGTAGAAAAGGTACTTTCATTTGGAAAGTCCCCATCTTAGTTCGAGCTCATATGAGCTCGGCATGAACAGTAAAATTTGAAGAAATCATATTCAAAATTATGAATTTGATTTGTGACAAATGTTTTCAGTACTTGCAAAGCTCATCTTCAAATGCCATTCGTGGAAGTCGTGGCAAGAAAAAAAATCAGCAGTCCATTTTTTTTTTTGAAAATAGCATTTTTGGAACATCGATTTTGTTGTTTTTGTTATGACTTCCATGATGAATCTTTGCATGCAATAAAAAAATTGTCAATGTTTCCCACAAAAAAAATCGGTATTTTTTAAAGGGATTTACCTGAGCTCATATGAGCTCGAGCTGAAATACTTTGCATCCCTTTCACTTGCACTTGAATGGCGAATTAAAATCAGAGGGTCAATGAGAAATTCTCCATATCGACCTGATCTTGGTGTGTCACTGAACAAGCTGTGAAACCATGGTCACCTTCCTCCCCCCCACACATTTTTTTTTGAATTAGAAAGAAGGAGATGAAAGACAAAGAAAGAGATCAGGTTATTTATGATCGGAGAAAAGAAAAGGGAACTTGTAGGAAGGGGAGACGACCAGCCTCATTCACATCTAAAATCCCAACATGAACACAAACCAAATTGCCTGAATTTCGAATAGAGACAAGAAAAGGAAAACCAAAACATCGCGTTCAAGCCTTCAAAGCGACATTAATGCTAGTGTCATGTTATCAAGTCCTCCCTCGTGATAATGATGCCACAACTTCGATATGAAAGCAAAATATTGTTTTAAATCAATACTCCTAAGCTGGAGTAGAAGCTTGATCATTTGAGCGCGTGTCTATGGATTTCGGCTTGCGGGGACGGTGCTTCGGCATCTGAGCTTAGATTCTCCCGCACATGGACAATAAATCCAAAAAGAATAGCAAACAAGTTTTAAAAATCTGAAAAAGTACACTAAATTTCAACGAATCCCTTGAAATCTTACAGATTTCATGGCGGTATGACACC
>NC_057801.1:102654883-102655771 GCF_018294505.1 Triticum aestivum
TGAATGTTTGCACGGACATATAAAACTTGTTCATCTTTGATGTGCAAAAAATTCATACGTTCTATTTTTTTTTGGCTATTTGTCTGAATTTACTTTTCATGAGGATCATCTAAGCTCATGTCCAGCTATGGATTTCCGCTTGCATGCATGTATAGAGTCAAATTTGCATGTGTCTTGTCCCTCTCCTAAAGGAAAGCTTTTTTTTTTGAATAAAAAGGTAGAGCATTTTCTACCTTATGCATTCAAAACGGGCAAAAAGTATCCGAATGACCAAAGTCATTTACATAAAGGTGATGTTAACGCCGCACACTGTGTGCAGCAGGCCATCACCAGACCTGATCTTAAGCAAAAGCTCGCTGCCCAAACAATTATTTCAGGTCGAATGCTTGGCATTTGTTTTTATCTAATTAATAATTAATTGAATCACCCAGTAAATAGCATCAAGCTTTCAGTTACCATGGCTAGGATCTAACAATCAAGCCTTGGCCCCCCACGCATGTGTGCCTTTTTTGGATGCACTTTTCAGCTAATCAACTACTCCCTCCGTTTCAAAATAGATGACTCAACTTTGTATTAACTTTATACTAAAGTTGAGTCATCTATTTTGAAACGGAGGGAGTAATAATAATACTAATTAAGGCCCTACTGAAAGAACAAAACCAGCTCATGTAGTAGGAGTACAATGCATGCCATGGAAAAACCAGGTGCTCCTGTCCAAATAAAACTTGATTGCATTGTCCAGCTCAAAATCACCATCACCGCAGCTCCGATTGTCAAAAGGATACGAAAGAAGAACAAGAAAAAACAGATCTTGAGGAGAGTTGCTGCTCCTGGAAGCAACCCGGCCAGCTGCTATTAGGTGGTTAGCCTGTTCCACCTTGGCAGCTC
>NC_057801.1:102656016-102660228 GCF_018294505.1 Triticum aestivum
TCTCTGCTGGAGTCAGATGCTTCCACCTCACTCCTCTTCCCCGACCCAACCATCTCCCTCGTTATAAGCCACGCCATCACTCGGATCACTCGCATTGTCGCATCGAGTTGCACCCCACTGCCGAGTCTGCACGTCTACGTAGCACGTACTACACACCATGGCAGCCATGCAGCGACTTGTGCTCCTTCTGTCCGTGGCGATCGCGGCGTCGGCGCAGGGCCCGGCCGTGGCGCCCGCGGCGCCGACGACGCCCACGACCCCGGCGACGCCCGCTCCGGCGGCCGGCACGACGAACATCACGGGGGTGCTGGCCAAGGCCGGGCAGTTCAACACCTTCATCCGGCTGCTCAAGTCGACGGGCGTGGCGGCGCAGATCGACAACCAGCTCAACAACAGCTTCGGCAGCGGCATGACGGTGTTCGCGCCCACCGACAACGCCTTCACCTCGCTCGCCTCCGGCACGCTCAACTCGCTGTCCGACAGCCAGAAGAACGCGCTCATCCAGTACCACGTCCTCTCCACCGCCATCCCCATGTCGCAGTTCGACACCGTCAGCAACCCGCTCCGCACGCAGGCCGGCAGCAGCTCGCCCGGCCAGTACCCGCTCAACGTCACCGCCGAGGGCCAGCAGGTTAACATCACCACCGGGGTCGTCAACGCCACCGTCGACAACACGCTCTACACCGGCGACCAGCTCGTCGTCTACCAGGTGAACAAGGTGCTCCTGCCCATGGCCATCGCCGGGACGCCCGCGCCCGCGCCCGCGCCGCTCGCGCCCACCAAGACCAAGGAGAAGACGCCTACGTCGACGGTCGCGGATGCGCCCGAGGCCGAAGCGTCGACGGACACGTCGCTCGCGGCGCCGGCGCGGATCGTCACTGGGGGTGGTGTCGCGGTGGTTCACGTGCTTGCCCTCCTGGCCTGCGTCTGGTGGGGGCTGTGACAGCGCCGCGCCCGATCAGAGTGTGAGCCCCAACCTGAGGTCTAGATCCATGCACGTCGATCTTTTTTGCTCACTTTTCAAAGGTTGTTGGTCTTTTTCGTTTGATTTGTTCTTATTTCAGCTAATTTTTATACCTCTGTAATTGCTAGGGACATGTAAAGTGAAGTGTACTATTACGGGAGTCACATTTTTATGTAATGTTGTTATTAAATAAATATACATATTTTTGTAGTGTGGTTTTTTTTAACACGGTACAGACGCATACATACGTACATACACTCACCCTATGGATGCATGCACTCACACCCTAGCCCGCGAGCATCTTCGAGAGACTGAGTCAACGCATTATTTTGAGATTGACGAAGTCACCACAAGCGTCTCCATAGTTGACGGGAACGTTTCCTACCACTGAATGAACAACAACAACAACAACAACAACAACAACAACAACAACAACAACAAAGCCTTTAGTCCCAAACAAGTTGGGGTAGGCTAGAGGTGAAATCCATAAGATCTCGCAACCGACTCATGACTCTGGCACATGGATAGCAAGCTTCTGTGCATTTCTGTCCATAGTTAGCTCTTTGGTGATACTCCAATCCTTCAGGTCTCTCTTAACGGACTCCTCCCATGTCAAATTCGGTCTACCCCGCCCTCTCTTGACATTCTCCACACGCTTTAGCCGTCCGCTATGCACTGGAGCTTCTGGAGGCCTGCGCTGAATATGCCCAAACCATCTCAGACAATGTTGGACAAGCTTCTTTTCAATTGGTGCTACCCCAACTCTATCTCGTATATCATCATTCTAGACTCGATCTTTCCTCGTGTGGACACACATCCATCTCAATATACGCATCTCCGCCACACCTAACTGTTGACATGTCGCCTTTTAGTCGGCCAACACTCAGCGCCATAGAACATTATGGGTCGAACCGCCGTCCTGTAGAACTTGCCTACCACTGAATGAACATCGTCGAAAAACCTGAAATAAGTCTAGAAAATACGAGCACGGGTATAAATCTAAAACTTGAACCTTGGTGGGCTTGTTCTACCTAAAAACCTTAACCATTTGAACTAGGCTAAGTTTGCCTTTTATAGGGCGGTTGGTATGTTTATCATAGACTATGCATCTGCTTGACAAAGGCATGAGCAATATCTTTTGTCAAAGACACATCTTCTATAGATTGTATAAACAGATGACGTGATAGACATACGTGTGCATGCCATTTTCTTATGTCAAATAATACATGATGTTAGCCATGTGACTTAAACTTGATTCCTCTAATTCCTGCATGAATCTCAAGTTCTCAACACAAATACATTTGGAGAAACGCCTTAGATGTAAGAAAATACAAGGCAACTCTAGCATAGTCACAGTATTGACAGCCTCCATAACATATATGAAGCCTGCTTCATAATGTTTTGGATGCTCTGTGAAACATCGAGTCGCCGAAATGCGGCCTCTATTTCTTTTATGTTTTCTTCTTTCTACCCTATTTGCAATAATTTAGATGAAACAATTCAATAATTCAACAAATATTATTACAAACTATTAATCTGGATACATAAAATAATCCAAATTAACAAAAAAAATCCGATAAAATAAACTGCTCAAGAAAAAAATAAATGAATTTAAAAAATACACGCTTTCTCCCGGCTAGCTGCAAATGGTGCTCATTGAGATCCTCCTAAAGATGGAAGGCCCGATCTTCAGCGGCACGTGTGCCTACAATGCCTGACCGTTGTGCCAATACCTTCATAGTTGAAAGAACATGCGGTGCCCCCATGTTCGGTTTTGGTAATTAATGACAATCTCTATGGACTAATGGTTGCCTTGAGTTATATTTGAAGGATTTGTCCATAGGCTTTTCTTGGAGTCCATTTGTTGGTTTCAAGGAGAGTTTGTGATAACCAAGGTGCTATTCAAGGAATTACCTAAAGATTGGTCATGTGAGAGGCTGATCAAGACTAAGTCAAAGAGTGAATCAAGTTGATCAACACACAAAGCATAGAAGATGTACCGAGAGGGATCAAGTGATCCCATGGTATGGTAAGCACAGTCAATTACGCTTTGTGTACTAACCCATGGTCTTCGTGAGAGTTCTTCGTGGGGTTAGGTTGCAGTGTGCACGTTCAAGTGATGCATCACGAAGAGATCTAGTGCTTGCAGATTGCCGTCCATTGTGGTGACAATGGACTTGTGAAGATGTGATGAAGAGTGGCTCACCCATAGTGGAGTATGGGGGAGTAATCTACTAGTCTTCGCCGAGCCAGCGCAATCAAGAAAGGTGGTCCAACTTGAGGAAGTCAAGATCGTCTACATCTAGCTTAAGTGGACTATGTGCAAGGAAAAGGTTTGGCCTTGATAGGTTCTCTATTTTACCGGTCTCATGGTGGTAGTTTGGAGGCCGGGTTATAGGATCGATTGCTGTACTATCAAGGGGGGCTCTCAAGTGAGTAGCTTGATCATATCGTACATAGAGAGCTCAAACCATTGCATGCTTGCATCATCTTTCTTGGTTCTTGTTTGGTTTTCTCCTTTTGAGATTCGGAGCTTATGGTCATCTTTTTGACAAGCTCGAGTTCATCGAAAACAGAGTTCACATGCTTGTTCTTTTGCGTTTTCGGTGTTGGAGGTTTTACCGGTCTTATTCGAGGAAGGGTTCTCACCATTTTCTTACGGGCCTTTTCTAATTTCCTTCTTATTGTTATTTCTATCAATATTGTGTTAGCACTTGTTGCTAGCTTTCCAACAAACTTGGTTTCGTTGAATTCGGAGTCCGTTTGTAGAAGTTGTGTCAGTTTTGGTGTCCTTAAAAAGGCTGCAGTGGTACTACTGCTTGGAGGGGATGTAATTTTTTACTACCGCTCTTGGGAGCGGTACTACTGCGGCTACTTCCGCTCCGAACCAAAAACTCGTCATAAGTCCAGCGGTGGTAGGCACAAATGTATTTTTTAGTACCGCTTGCAAGAAGTAGTACCGCTACCCTTAGCGATAGTACCGCTACCCATAGCGGTAGTACCGTGAGGACGAGCCGTAGTACCGCTCCGACGGTTCTACCGGCCTTTTGTTTTTTCAAAGGGCTTCCACTGCCCTAGCGGTAGTACCGCTCCCATGAGCGGTAGTACCGCTCTGTGCGGGTTGTAAGCATAACGGTTGGATTTTTCCCCACCTATAAAAAAGGGTCTTCTTCTCCAATGAACCTTATCCTTTGAGCTCGTGTCTTCCCCCATTGTTGACCTTCTTCGAGCTTGCTATCTCTCAATCC
>NC_057801.1:102660524-102700048 GCF_018294505.1 Triticum aestivum
CCACCAATCACTTTCTCCTCTATGTGAGGGGAACCCCTTGGATCTAGATCTTGGAGTTCTTGGTGTTCTCCTTCTTGTTCTTCCTCTCATTTTCTTCCCTAGCATTAGTTGCTTTGATGGGATTTGGGAGAGAAGGACTAGGGCACTCTGTGTGCCCTTGCCATTGCATTTGGTGCATTGGTTTGAGTTCTCCATGGTGATACGTGGAAGTTACAAGTTGAGAAGCTTATTACTCTTGGGTGCTTGGTACCCTTGAGCTTGTTCCTCTTGGGTGCTTGGGCGCCCTAGATGGTTGGTGGTGTTCGGAGCTCAATCATTGTGGTGTAAAGCTCCGGGCAAGCGTCGGGGTCTCCAATTAGGTTATGGAGATCACACCGAGCAATTTGACGGGTACCGGTGACCGCCCCCAAGGGTTGCCAAAGTGTATTGGTTCGGTGACTGATAACCCACAAGTATAGGGGATCACAACGGTTTTCGAGGATAGAGTATTCAACCCAAATTTATTGATTCGACACAAGGGGAGCCAAAGAATATTCTCAAGTATTAGCAGTTGAGTTGCCAATTCAACCACACCTGGATGACTTAATATCTGCAGCAAAGTATTTAGTAGAAGAGTAATATGGAAGTAAAGGTAACAGTGGCAAAAGTAACAGTAGCAATTTTGTAGTAATTGTGACAGTGGAAACGGTAAAGTAACTAAACAAAGATCAATATGTGAAAAGCTCGTAGGCATTGGATCAGTGATGGATAATTATGTCGGATGCGATTCCTCATGCAATAGTTATAACATAGGGTGACACAGAACTAGCTCCAGTTCATCAATGTAATGTAGGCATGTATTCCGAATATAGTCATACATGCTTATGGAAAAGAACTTGCATGCCATCTTTTGTCCTACCCTCCCATGGCAGCGGGGTCCTATTGGAAACTAAGGGATATTAAGGCCTCCTTTTAATAGAGTACCGGACCAAAGCATTAACACTTGGTGAATACATGAACTCCTCAAACTACGGTCATCACCGGAAGTGGTCCCGATTATTGTCACTTTGGGGTTGCCGGATCATAACACATAATAGGTGACTATTGACTTGCAAGATAGGATCAAGAACTCACATATATTCATGAAAATATAATAGGTTCAGATCTGAAATCATGGCACTCGGTCCCTAGTGACAAGTATTAAGCATAGCAAAGTCATAACAACATCAATCTCAGAACATAGTGGATACTAGGGATCAAACCCTAACAAAACCAACTCGATTACATGGTAAATCTCATCCAACCCATCACCGTCTAGCAAGCCTATGATGGAATTACTCACGCACAGTGGTGAGCATCATGAAATTGGTGATGGATGATGGTTGATGATGACGACAGCGACGGATTCCCCTCTCCGGAGCACCGAACGAACTCCAGATCAACCCTCCCGAGAGAGATTAGGGCTTGGCGGCGGCTCCGTATCGTAAAACGCGATGAATCCTTCTTTTTTTCTCCCCGAATGTGAATATATAGAGTTGGATTTGAGGTCGGTGGAGCATCAGGGGGCCCACGAGGCAGGGGGGCGCGCCCCCCACCCTCATGGACAGGGTGTGGGCCCCTGGCCTTGATTCTTTCGCCAGTATTTTTTATTAATTCCAAAAATATACTCCGTGGAGTTTCAGGTCATTCCGAGAACTTTTATTTCTACACAAAAATAACACCATGGCAATTCTGCTGAAAACAATGTCAGTCCGGGTTAGTTCCATTCAAATCATGCAAGTTAGAGTCCAAAACAAGGGCAAAAGTGTTTGTAAAAGTAGATACGTTGGAGACGTATCAACTCCCCCAAGCTTAAACCTTTGCTTGTCCTCAAGCAATTCAGTTGACAAACTGAAAGTGATAAAGAAAAACTTTTACAAACTCTGTTTGCTCTTGTTGTTACAAATATGTAAAGCCAGCATTCAAGTTTTCAGCAAAGATTATGAACTAAACTCATTCACAATAACACTTAGGTCTCATGTTTACTCATATCAATGGCATAATCATCTAGCGAGCAATAATAATAAATCTCAGATGACAACACTTTCTCACAATAACCATAATATGATATAACAAGATGGTATCTCACTAGCCCTTTCTGAGACCGCAAAACATAAATGCAGAGCACCTCTGAAGATCAAGGACTGACTAAACATTGTAATTCATGGTAAAAGAGATCCAGTCATAGTCATACTCAATATAAATTAATATAATGGATGCAAATGACAGCGGTGCTCTCCAACTGGTGCTTTTTAATAAGAGGATGATGACTCAACATAAAAGTAAATAGATAGGCCCTTCGCAGAGGGAAGCAGGGATTTGCAGAGGTGCCAGAGCTTGAGTTTTGAAATAGAGATAAATAATATTTGAGTGGCATACTTTCATTGTCAACATAACAACCAAGAGATCTCAATATCTTCCATGCTACACACATTATAGGCGGTTCCCAAACGGATGGTAAAGTTTATACTCCCCCACCACGAACCAACAAGCATCGATGCATGGCTTGCCCGAAACAACGGGTGCCTCCGACTAACAACAATCCTGGGGGAGTTTTGTTTGCAATTATTTTTTTGATTTGAGCATGGGACTGGGCATCCCGGTTACCAGCCATTTTCTCATGAGTGAGGAGCGGAGTCCACTCCTCATGAGAATAACCAACCTAGCATGGAAGATAGACATCCCTAGTTGATACATGAGCTGTTCGAGCATGCAAAACAGAATTTCATTTGAAGGTTTAGAGTTTGGCACATACAAATTTACTTGGAATGGCAGGTAGATACCGCATATAGGAAGGTATGGTGGACTCATATGGAACAACTTTGGGGTTTATGGATTTTGGATGCACAAGCAGTATTCCAGTTTAGTACAAGTGAAGGCTAGAAAAAGACTGGGGAGCGACCAACTAGAGAGCGACAACATTCATGAACATGCATTAAAATTAATAGACATTGAGTTCAAGCATGAGTAGGATATAATCCACCATGAACATAAATATCGTGGAGGCTATGTTGATTTTGTTTCAACTGCATGTGTGAACATGTGCCAAGTCAAGTCACTTGAATCGTTCAAAGGAGGATACCACCCTATCATACCACATCACAACCATTTTAATAGCATGTTGGCACGCTAGGCAAACCATTATAAACTCCTAGCTAATTAAGCATGGCATAAGCAACTATAATCTCTAATTGTCATTGCAAACATGTTTCATTCATAATAGGCTGAATCAGGAATGATGAACTAATCATATTTACAAAAACAAGATAGGTCGAGTTCATACCAGCTTCTCCCATCTCAATCAGTCCATCATATATCGTCATTATTGCCTTTCACTTGCACGACCGAACGGTGTGTATAATAATATTGCACGTGCATTGGACTAAGATGGGATATGCAAGCATTTAATTCAAGGGAGAAGACAAGGTAATATGGGCTCTTGGTTAATTCAACAATAAAGCATATGAGAGCCACTCAACGTTTTCATCATGGTCTTCTCCTCTCGACCCCCAAAGAAAAGAAAAGAAATAAAACTATTTACACGGGAAAGCTCCCAACAAGCAAAAGAAGAACGAGAAATCTTTTTGAGTTTTATTTTAATATTACTACTACAAGCATGGAAATTAAACTAGCTAAAAGCTACAACTATTTTTGTTTGTTTCACTTAAGATTTTTCAAACACACAAGAAGAAGACTTAGAAAAGAAAATAAACTAGCATGGATAGTACAATGAAAAAGTATGAGCACCGACAACTGGAATGAGTGTGTGAACATGAATGTAATGTCGGTGTGAAATACGTACTCCCCCAAGCTTAGGCTTTTGGCCTAAGTTGGTCTATGGCCACTGCTGGCCTGGCGGATATCCAAAGTCGTAGTCGGGGTTGTACTGAGATGCAACAACTACTGCCTGACGAGCTGCAGCTTGGAGGCGAGCTGCCTCTGTCCTCCTCTCATATTCGTTTGCCTCCTCCCTGGTTATAAAGTATCTCCTTTTTGCCTGAAAGTCAAAGAAAGTGGGATCAGGGAGAGCAACATGGACAGTACGCCATCTGTCAAAGATTAGTCGGTACTAGAGGAACTGTTCATTCCTCTCAAGAAACTGATGGCTAACCGTGGCACTATAATCTAGATAAGCAGGAGGCAACTCCATGTCACTTCCATGTATGGGTACACCAAGATAATTAGCTACACGAGTTGTATAAATCCCACCAAACAACTCTCCACATGTACCATTAAGATGCAGCCTTCATGCAACAATGGCCCCCAAGTTATATTGTTTATCACCTAATACCGCACTCTTGAGGACACTAAGATCAGGAACACAGATGTGACAAGCTTCACCTTTACCGTTAATGCATCTACCTATAAAGAGAGCAAAATAATGTATGGAGGGGAAATGAATGCTCCCTATGGTAGCTTGTGTGATTTCTCTGGATTCACCCATAGTGATACTAGCAAGAAAGTCTTTATATTCAGATTTACGAGGTTCACTAACATTGCCCCACTGCGAGAGTTTACAAGCAGTGCTAAAATCTTCTAGGTCCATGGTATATGATTTATCATAGATCGAATAAGACAGTGTGAGAATTGCGCGAAGATGTAAATTTAAACCTTCTCACAAAGGAATTAGTAAGGTAGTAGCATTGTAGGCGCTTATCTGACACGAAGTCCTCAAGATCAGCATTACACACATATGCGCAAATTCATCCTTGATGCCTGCTTGGACCATAAACTCCTCTGATGGCCATTCACAAGGATGTACTTGAGCTTCCCTCGGTGGTTCATCATTTGGCTCACGTATCGCGAGCCTTGGTTCTTGTTTCCTTGAGGAACCACCTTGGTATATTTTTCTATGCATTGTTTCTTTCTCTGAAAAATTTCTGAAATTTTTAGTGACTCAAAATAAAAGTGAACCAAACTCAACAAAATTGATAGCAACTACTCCAACAAGTGCCTAGAGACTATATCATGCATTAGAACTACTTGGGACCATATAAATTTGACATGCAAGCTCAAGAACAGGGTCTCCTTAGCAGCAAAAATTTGCAATGAATAAAGCACTAGAACAAAAACTAATTGGACCACTGGAGGAGTTGCATACCGAAGAACAATCCCCCAAAGCAGTTTTGTGAGTGGAGCTTTGAGCAAGGAGATCGAAAATGGCAGCAAGATGATCTAGAACTCGTGCTTGAGCTAGTTGGTGATTTTTTTGGGAGGAAAGAAGGAGCGTGTGGGTGCTGGAATAAGTGGAGGGGGTCCACCAGGGGCCCATGAGGCAGGGAGGCGCGCCCTAGACCCTCGTGTCCAGGTGCTGGCTCCCCCTGATGTGTTCTTAGTGCCAGATATTCTCAAATATTCTAAAAAAATCATATTTCATTTTCAGGGCATTTGGAGAACTTCTATTTTCGGGGTATTTTTTATTGCAAGGATAATTCAGAAAATAGACAGAAAATACTATTTTTGCTTTATTTAATCTAAAAAACAGAAAGTAAAAGGAGGGTACAGAGAGTTGTGCTTTCTAACTTCACCCATCTCATGCTCATCAAAAGGAATCCACTAACAAGGTTGATCAAGTCTTGTTAACAAACTCATTCCGAATCGCATGAAACCGGAGAATTTTCAAGTAGAACTAGGTTACCTCAACGGGGATATGTACATCCCCAATAATAAGAATATCATATTTCTTCTTGACAGTAGGAAGAGAAAATTCAAAACCTCCAATAATAATCGATGAAAATTTTCCAATAGAATTGATACTGTGAAGTAGAGGTTGTTTCCTCGGAAAGTGTACCGTATGCTCATTACCATTAACATGAAAAGTGACATTGCCTTTGTTGCAATCAGTAACAGCCCCTGCAGTATTCAAAAAGGGTCTACCAAGGATAATCGACATACTATCGTCCTCGGGAATATCAAGAATAACAAAGTCCGTTAAGATACTAACGTTTGCAACCACAACAGGCACATCCTCACAAATACCGACAGGTATAGCGGTTGATTTATCGGTCATTTGTAAAGATATTTTAGTAGGTGTCAACTTATTCAATTCAAGTCTACGATATAAAGAGAGAGGCATAACACTAACACCGGCTCCAAGATCACATAAAGCAGTTTTAACATAGTTTCTTTTAATGGAGCAAGGTATACTTGGTACTCCTGGATCTCCTAGTTTCTTTGGTATTCCACCTTTAAATGTATAATTAGCAAGCATGGTGGAAATTTCATCTTCCGGTATCTTTCTTTTATTTGTAACAAGATCCTTCATATACTCAGCATAAGGATTCATTTTAAGCATATCAGTAAAACGCATACGCAAAACGATAGGTCTAATCATTTCAGCAAAGCGCTCAAAATCCTCATCATCCTTTTTCTTGGATGGTTTAGGAGGAAAAGGCATGGGTTTCTGAACCCATGGTTCTCTTTCTTTACCGTACTTCCTAGCAACGAAGTCTCTTTTATCATAATGTTGATTCTTTGATTGTGGGTTATCAAGATCAACAGCAGGTTCAGCCTCTACATCATTATTATTGCTAGGTTGAGCATCAACATGAACATGATCATTAACATTATCACTAGGTTCATGTTCATTACCAGATTGTGTTTCAGCATCAGAAATAGAAATATCATTGGGATTCTCAGGTGTGTCATCAACAGGTTCACTAGAAGCATGCAAAGTCCTATCATTTTTCTTCTTCTTCTTCTTTTTAGAAGGACTAGGTGCATCAATATTAGTTCTCTGAGAATCTTGCTCAATTCTCTTAGGGTGGCCCTCAGGATACAAAGGTTCCTGCGTCATTCTACCACCTCTAGTCATAACTCTAACAACATTATCATTTTTCTTATTATTTAATTCACTGAGAAAATCATTTTGAGCTTTAAGCACTTGTTCTACTTGAGTGGTAACCATAGAAGCATGTTTACTAATGAGTTTAAGTTCACCTTTAACTCTAGACATATAATCACTCAAGTGTTCAATCATATAAGCATTGCATTTCAATTGGCTACCAACATAAGCATTGAAGTTTTCTTGTTTAACAATAAAATTATCAAACTCATCCAAGCATTGACTAGCAGTCTTATAACGAGGAATATCACCTTCATCAAATCTATAGAGAGAATTTACCTTTACTACCTGTGTCGGGTTATCAAGACCATGTATTTCTTCAATAGGCGGTAAATTCTTAACATCTTCAGCTTTAATGCCCTTTTCTTTCATAGATTTATTTGCCTCTTGCATATCTTCAGGACTGAGAAATAGAATACTCCTTTTCTTCGGGGTTGGCTTACGAGTTGGTTCAGGAAGTGTCCAATTGTTTTCATTAGTCAAAATATTATTCAATAGCAATTCAGCTTGATCAACTGTTCTTTCCCTGAAAACACAACCATCACAACTATCTAGGTGGTATCTAGAAGCATCGATTAGTCCATTATAAAAGATATCAAGTATTTCATTTTTCTTGAGAGGATGATCAGGCAAAGCATTAAGTAATTGGAGAAGCCTCCCCCAAGCTTGTGGGAGACTCTCTTCTTCAATTTGCACAAAATTATATATTTCCCTTAAATCAGCTTATTTCTTATGAGCGGGGAAATATTTAGCAGAGAAGTAATAAATCATATCCTGGGGACTACGCACACAACCAGGATCAAGAGAATTAAACCATGTTTTAGCATCACCCTTTAATGAGAATGGAAATAACTTAAGAATATAGTAGTAATGAGTTTTCTCATCATTAGTGAACAGTGTGGCTCTATAGTTTAACTTAGTAGGATGTGCCACAACAGTTTCAGATTCATAGCCATATAAAGGATCAGATTCAACCAAAGTAATTATCTCAGGATCGACAGAGAAATCATAATCCTTACCAGTAACACAGATAGATGAAGTAGCAAAAGCAGGGTCGTATTTCATTCTAGCATTCAGAGACTTTTCTTTCAGCTTAGCTAATAATTTCTTAAGATCAGATCTATCATTGCAAGCAAGAAAATCTCTGGCAGTTTCTTCATCCATAACATAATCCTCAGGCACAATAGGCAATTCATATCTAGGGGGAGAATCTTCATCATCACTTTCATCAATATTATCAGTTTCAATAATTTCATTCTCTCTAGCCCTAGCAAGTAGTTCATTAATAAATTCACCTAATGGCACAATATTATCAAGCATAGAAGTAGTTTCATCATAAGAATCACGCATAGCAGAAGTGGCATCATCAATAACATGCAACATATCAGAATTAATAGCAGAAGCAGGTTTAGGTGTCGCAAGTTTACTCAAAATAGATGGTGAATCAAGTGCAGAGCTAGATGGCAGTTCCTTACCTCCCCTCCTAGTTGAGGGAAAAATCTTAGTTCTTTCGTCTTTCAAGTTCCTCATAGTGATCAGCAGATATAAATCCCAAGTGACTCAAAGAATAGAGCTATGCTCCCCGGCAACGGCGCTAGAAAATAGTCTTGATAACCCACAAGTATAGGGGATCACAACAGTTTTCGAGGGTAGAGTATTCAACCGAAATTTATTGATTAGACACAAGGGGAGCCAAAGAATATTCTCAAGTATTAGCAGTTGAGTTGTAAATTCAACCACACCTGGATAACTTAATATCTGCGGCAAAGTATTTAGTAGCAAAGTAATATGGAAGTAACGTTAACAGTGGCAAAAGTAACAGTAGCAGTTTTGTAGTAATTGTGACAGTGGCAACGGTAAAGTAACTAAGCAAAGATCAATATGTGAAAAGATCGTAGGCATTGGATCAGTGATGGATAATTATGTCAGTTGCGATTCCTCATGCAATAGTTATAACAAAGGGTGACACAGAACTAGCTCCAGTTCATCAATGTAATGTAGGCATGTATTCCGAATATAGTCATACGTGCTTATGGAAAAGAACTTGCATGGCATCTTTTGTCCTACCCTCCCATGGCAGCAGGGTCCTATTGGAGACTAAGGGATATTAAGGCCTCCTTTTAATAGAGTACCAGACCAAAGCATTAATACTTTGTGAATACATGAACTCCTCAAACTACGGTCATCACCGGGAGTGGTCCCGATTATTGTCACTTCGGGGTTGCCGGATCATAACACATAGTAGGTGACTATTGACTTGCAAGATAGGATCAAGAACTCACATATATTCATGAAAACATAATAGGTTCAGATCTGAAATCATGGCACTCGGGCCCTAATGACAAGCATTAAGCATAGCAAAGTCATAACAACATCAATCTCAGAACATAGTGGATACTAGGGATCAAACCCTAACAAAACTAACTCGATTACATGGTAAATCTCATCCAACCCATCACTGTCTAGCAAGCCTACGATGTAATTACTCACGCACGGCAGTGAGCATCATGAAATTGGTGATGGAGGATGGTTGATGATGACGATGGCGACGGATTCCCCTCTCCAGAGTCCCGAACGGACTCTAGACCAACCCTCCCGAGAGAGATTAGGGCTTGGAGGTGGCTTCGTATCGTAAAACGTGATGAATCCTTCTCTCTGATTTTTTTCTCCCCGAACGTGAAGATATATTGTTGGAGTTGAGGTCGGTGGAGCATCAGGGGGCCCATGAGGTAGGGGGGCGTGCCCGGGGGGTAGGGCGCGCCCCCACCCTCGTGGACAGGATGTGGGCCCCTTGGCCTTGATTCTATCGCCAGTATTTTTTATTAATTCCAAAAATATTCTCCGTGGAGTTTCAGGTCATTCTGAGAACTTTTATTTCTGCACAAAAATAACACCATGGCAATTCTGCTGAAAACAACATCAGTCCGGGGTAGTTCCATTCAAATCATGCAAGTTAGAGTCCAAAACAAGGGCAAAAGTGTTTGGAAAAGTAGATACGATGGAGACGTATTAGTGACTGCCCCAAGGGTTGCCATTTGTACGAGCACTACTAGGGAAAAGCCTATACACATAATATTACCAGCAGCGCGCTTTAAAAAAAGGCGCTGCTGCTACTTAGCAGTAGCGCGCTCCAACATGATGCACTGCTGAAACAAATTTAGCAGTAGCGCTGCCCCAATAAGATGCGCTACTGCTATAATTGCCACGACCCTGCCGCCAAGCTAGTTATAGCAGCAGCACATTAATACAAAGAGCGCTACTGATACAGATCATAGCAGTAGTGCTTTCTCTCAATACGCGCTACTGCTAAGTTTACTACAAAAATTTAGTCCCACCTCGCTCCGCGAACAGGGTTTTTACCACCTTAAATATGTTACTTCTCAAACTATCACATCCACTTGGTCTTCATTGAACTCTATGTGTAGAATTTGTGGCCGCAATATGAGTCTTCTCCGGTTTCTAAATAGGTGAGGACTCATATTGACAATTTAGAGTGTACACAAAAAGATCATTGATGATCAATGTATTTTTGATGTATATTTTTACATGTTTACACATAGCAGTAACGTGTTTTGGCCGAAACGCGCTACTATTAGGTCGTTCATGAAGGAAATATGCCCTAGAGGCAATAATAAAGTTATTATTTATTTCCTTATTTCATGATAAATGTTTATTATTCATGCTATAATTGTATTAACCAGAAACTTAGTACATGTATGAATACATAGACAAAACAAAGTGTCCCTAGTATGCTTCTACTTGACTAGCTCCTTTATCAAAGATGGTTATGTTTCCTAACCATATACATGGTCATTTGATGAACGGGATCACATCATTAGGAAAATGATGTGATGGACAAGACCCATTCCTTAGCTTGGCATTATGATCATTACAGTTTCATTGCTACTACTTTCTTCATAACTTATACATGTTCCTCAGACTATAAGATTATGCAACTCCCGAATACCGGAGGAAAACCTTGTGTGCTATCAAAGGTCACAACGTAACTAGGTGATTATAAAGATGCTCTACAGGTGTCTCCGATGGTGTTTGTTGAGTTGGCATAGATCGAGATTAGGATTTGTTACTCCGTGTATCGTAGAGGTATCTCTGGGCCCTCTCGTTAATGCACATCACTATAAGCCTTGCAAGCAATGTGACTAATGAGTTAGTTACGGGATTATGCATTACGGAACGAGTAAAGAGACTTGCCGGTAATGAGATTGAACTAGGTATTGAGATACCAATGATCGAATCTCGGGCAAGTAACATACCGATGACAAAGGGAATAACGTATGTTGTTATGTGGTTTGACCGATAAAGATCTTCGTAGAATATGTGGGAGCCAATATGAGCATCCAGGTTCCGCTATTGGTTATTAATCGGAGACATGTCTCGGTCATGTCTATATAGTTCTCGAACCCGTAGGGTCCGCACGCTTAACATTCGATGACATTTGTATTATGAGTTATGTGATTGATGACCGAAGTTTGGTCGGAGTCCCAGATGAGATCGGGGACATGACGAGGAGTCTCGAAGTGGTCGAGAGGTAAAGATCGATATATTGGAAGGCTATATTCGGACATCGGAAAGGTTCCGAGTGATTCGGGTATTTTTGGGAGTACTGGAGAGTTACAGGAATTCGCCGGGAGAAGTATTGGGCCTTATTGAGCCATACGGGAATAGAGGAGGCAGGCCAAAGGGAAGGAGGCGCGCTCCCCCCCCACTGGTCCTAATTGGACTAGGGGAAAGGGGGCGACGCCCCCACTTGCCCTTTCCTACTCCCTCTCCCTTTCCCTCTTTCTTCTGTCCTACTCCGGAAAGGAAAAGGGGAATCCTACTAGGACTTGGGAGTCCTAGTAGGACTCCCCACACTTGGCGCGCCCCCTCTAGGGCTGGCCTCCTCCTCCTCCCTCCTTTATATACGTGGGCAGGGGACACCCCAAAGGGACAACACAAGTTGATCATTGATCTCTCTTAGCCGTGTGCGATGCCCCCCTCCACCATAATCCACCTCAGTTATATCGTTGTGATGATTAGGCGAAGCCCTGCGTCGGTAGCATCATCATCACCATCATCACGCCGTTGTGCTGACAAAACTCTCCCTCGACACTTTGCTGGATCGGAGTTCATGGGACGTCACCGAGCTGAACGTGTGCAGATCGCGGAGGTGCCGTATGTATTAGGATCGGTCGATCGTGAATACGTACGACTACATCAACCACGTTGTCATAATGCTTCCGCTTTCGGTCTACAAAGGTACATGGACAATACTCTCCCCTCTCATTGCTATGCATCACCTTGATCCTGCGTGTGCGTAGGAATATTTGTTGAAATTACTACGTTCCCCAACAGTGGCATCAGAGCCAGGTTTATGCGTAGATGTTATATGCACGAGTATAACACAAGTGAGTTGTGGGCGATAATAGTCATACTGCTTACCAGCATGTCATACTTTGATTCGGTGGTATTGTTGGATGAAGTGGCCCGGACCGACATTACGCGCACGCTTACGCGAGACTGGTTCTACCGACGTGCTTCGCACACAGGTGGTTGGTGGGTGTCAGTTTCTCCAACTTTAGTTGAATCGAGTGTGGCTACGCCCGGTCCTTATTGAAGGTTAAAACAATACATACTTGACGAGAAATCGTTGTGGTTTTGATGCGTACGTAAGAACGGTTCTTGCTCAGCCCGTAGCAGCCACGTAAAACTTGCAACAACAAAGTAGATGACATCTAACTTGTTTTTGCAGGGCTTGTTGTGATGTGATATGGTCAAGACGTGATGGGATATAAGTTCTTGTATGAGATGATCATGTTTTCTTAAAGTTATCGGCAACTGGCAGAAGCCTTATGGTTGTCTCTTTATTGCATAAGATGCAAGCGCCAAATAATTTCTTTACTTTATCGCTATGCGATAGCAATAGTTGCAAGAGCAATAGTTGGCGAGACGTCCATGTGGGGACACGTTGATAGAGATCAAGATGATGGAGATCATGGTGTCATGCCGGTGACGATAGAGATCATGACGGTTCTTTGGAGATGGAGATCAAAGGCGCAAGATGATCATGGCCATATCATGTCACATATTATGATTGCATGTGATGTTTATCCTTTATGCATCTTATTTTGCTTAGTTTGGCGGTAGCTTTATAAGATGACCCCTTACTAAAATTTCAAGGTATAAGTGTTCTCCCTGAGTATGCACCATTGCGACAGTTCTTCGTGCTGAGACACCATGTGATTATCGGGTGTGATAAGCTCTACGTTCACATACAACGGGTGCAAGCCAGTTTTGCACACGCAAAATACTCAGGTTAAACTTGACGAGCCTAGCATATGCAAATATGGCCTCGGAACACTGAGAACCAAAGGTCGAGCGTGAATCATATAGTAGATATGATCAACATAGTGATGTTCACCATTGAAAACTACTCCATCTCACGTGATGATCGGACATGGTTTAGTTGATTTGGATCACGTGATCACTTAGATGATTAGAGGGATGTCTATCTAAGTGGGTTCTTAAGTAATATGATTAACTGAACTTTAATTTATCATGAACTTAGTCCTGATAGTATTTTGCAAATGATGTTGTAGATCAATAGCTCGCGTTATAGCTTGCCTATGTTTTTATATGTTCCTAGAGAAAACTAAGTTGAAAGATGATAGTAACAATGATGCGGACTGGGTCCATGATCTGAGGTTTATCCTCATTGCTGCACAAAAGAATTATATCCTTAATGCACCGCTAGGTGGCAAACCTATCGCAGGAGCAGATGCAGACATTATGAACGTTTGGCTAGCTCAATATGATGACTACTTGATAGTTTAGTGCACCATGCTTTACGACTTAGAACCAGGACTTCAAAAACATTTTTGAAACGTCACGGAGCATATGAGATGTTCCAAGAGCTGAAATTGGTATTTCAGACTCATGCCCGAGTCAAGAGGTATGAGACCTCTGACAAGTACTTTGCCTAAAAGATGGAGGAGAATTGCTCAACTAGTGAGCATGTGCTCAGAATGTTTGGGTACTACAATCACTTGAATCAAGTGAGAGTTAATCCTCCAGATAAGATAGTGATTAACAGAGTTCTCTAGTCACCATCAACAAGTTACTGGAACTTCGTGATGAACTATAGTATGCAAGGGATGATGAAAATGAATCTCGAGCTCTTCGTGATGCTGAAATCGATGAAGGTAGAAATCAAGAAAGAGCATCAAAGTGTTGATGATTGACAAGACCACTAGTTTCAAGAAAAGGGCAAAGGGAAAGAAAGGGAACTTCAAGTAGAATGGAAAGCAAGTTGTCACTCCCGTGAAAAAGCACAAAGCTGGGCCAAAGCCTGGAACTGAGTGCTTCTACTGCAGAGGAAATAGTCTCTGGAAACGGAAATGCCCTGAATATTTGGTGGATAAGAAGGATGTCAAAGTGAACAAGGGTATATTTGATATACAGGTTATTGATGTGTACCTTACTAGTGTTTATAGTAGCCCCTGGGCATTTGATACTTGTTCGGTTGCTAATATTAGTAACTCGAAACAGGAGTTACAGAATAAACAGAGACTAGTTGAGGGTGAAGTGACGATGTGTGTTGGAAGTGGTTCCAAAATTGATATGATCATCATCGCACACTCCCTATACTTTCGGGATTAGTGTTGAACCTAAATAAATGTTATTTGGCATTTGCGTTGAGCATGAATATGATTTGATCATGTTTATTGCAATACGGTTATTCATTTAAAGTCAGAGAATAATTGTTATTCTGTTTATATGAATAAAACCTTCGATGGTCATACACCCAATGAAAATAAGTTTGTTGTGATCTCGATCGTGGTAATACACATATTAATAATATTGATGCCAAAAGATGCAAAGTTGATAACGATAGTGCAACTTATTTGTGGCACTACCGTTTGGGTCATATCGGTGTAAAGCGCATGAAGAAACTCCATAAAGATGAACTTTTGGAATCACTTGATTATGAATCATTTGATGCTTGCGAACCGTGCCTTATGGGCAAGATGACTGAAAGTCCGTTCTCCGGAACAATGGAACGAGCTAGTACTTATTGGAAATAATACATACCCATGTATGCAGTCCAATGAGTGTTGATGCTCGTGGCGGGTATCGTTATTTTCTGGCCTTCACAGATGATTTGAGCAGATATGAGTTTATCTACTTAATGAAGCATAAGTCTGAAACATTTGAAAAGTTCAAAGAATTTCAGAGTGGAGTGGAGAATCATCGTAACAAGAAAATAAAGTTTCTACGATCTGATCGTGGACGAAAATATTTGAGTTACGAGTTTGGCCTTAATTTAAAACAATGTGGAATAGTTTCATAGCTCACGCCACCTGGAACACCACAGCGTAGTGGTGTGTCCGAACGTCGTAACCACACTTTATTGGATATGGTGTGATCTATGATGTCTCTTACCGGTTTACCACTATCATTTTGGGTTTATGCATAGAGACAGTTGCATTCACTTTAAACTGGACACCATCAAAATCCGTTGAGACGACGCCTTATGAACTATGGTTTGGCAAGAAACCAAAGTTGTTGTTTCTTAAAGTTTCGAGCTGCGATGCTTATGTGAAAAAGTTTCAACCTGATAAGCTCGAACCCAAATCGGAGAAGTGCGTCTTCATAGGATACCCAATGGAAACTTTTGGTACACCTTCTACCATAGATCCATAGGCAAGATATTCGTTGCTAAGAATGGATCCTTTCTAGAGAAGGAGTTTCTCTCGAAAGAAGTGAGTGGGAGGAAAGTAGAACTTGATGAGGTAATTGTACCTTCTCCCGAATTGGAAAGTATTTCATCACAGAAATCAGTTCGAGTGATTCCTACACCAATTAGTGAGGAAGCTAATGATGATGATCATGAAACTTCAGATCAAGTTACTACAGAACCTCGTAGGTCCTCCTGAGTACAGTCCGCACCAGAGTGGTATGGTAACCAATTCTGGAAGTCATGTTACTAGACCATGATGAACCTACAAACTATGAGGAAGCGATGATGAGCCCAGATTTCGTGAAATGGCTGGCCATGAAATCTGAGATGGGATCCATGTATGAGGACAAAGTGTGGATATGGTGGACTTGCACGATGATCGGCAAGCCATTAAGAATAAATGGATCTTCAAGAGGAAGACGGACGTTGATAGTAGTGTTACTATCTACAAAGCTTGAATTGTTGCAAAAGGTTTTTCGACAAGTTCAAGGAGTTGACTATGATGAGACTTTCTCACCCATAGCGATGCTTAAATCCGTCCGAATCATGTTAGCAGTTGCCGTATTTTATGAAATCTGGCAAATGGATGTCAAAATTGCATTCCTTAAATGGATATTTCTTAAAGAAGAGTTGTATATGATGCAACCATAAGGTTTTGTCAATCCTAAAGGTACTAACAAGGTATGCAAGCTCCAGCGATCCATCAATGGACTGGTGAAAGCATCTCGGAGTTGGAATATACACTTTGATGAGTTGATCAAAACATATAGTTTTATACAGACTTCTAGAAAAGCCTGTATTTACAAGAAAGTGAGTGGGAGCACTACAGCCTTTCTGATAAGTATATGTGAATGACATATTTTTGATCAGAAATGATGTAGAATTTTCTGGAAAGCATAAAGAAGTGTTTGAAAGGAGTTTTTCAAAGAAAGACCTCGGTGAAGCTGCTTACATATTGGGCATCAAGATCTATAGAGATAGATCAATACGCTTGATAAGATTTTTCAATGAGTACATACCTTGACAAGATTTTTGAAGTAGTTCAAAATGGAACAGTCAAAGAAGAAGTTCCTGCCTGTATTGCAAGGTGTAAAGTTGAGTAAGACTCAAAACACGACCACGGCAGAAAATAGAAAGAGAATGAAAGTCATTCCCTATGCCTCAGCCATAGGTTCTATAAAGTATGCTATGTTGTGTACCAAACCTTTTGTGTACCTTGCCATGAGTTTGGCAAGGGGGTACGATATTGATCTAGGAGTGGATCACTGGACAACGGTCAAAATTATCCTTAGTGGAATAAGGAAATGTTTCTCGATTATGGAGGTGACAAAAGGTTCGTCGTAAAGGGTTACGTCGATGAAAGTTTTGACACTGATACAGATGACCCTAACTCTTATTGAAAGTGGGAGCAATTAGCTAGAGTAGCTCCGTGCAGAGCATTGTTGACATACAAATTTTCAAAATACATACGGATCTGAATATGGCAGACCCGTTGACTAAACTTCTCTCACAAGCAAAACATAATCACACCTTAGTACTCTTTGGGTGTTAATCACATGGCGATGTGAACTAAGATTACTGACTCTAGTAAACCCTTTGAGTGTTAGTCACATGGTGATGTGAACTATGGGTGTTAATCACATGGTGATGTGAACTATTGGTGCTAAATCACATGGCTATGTGAACTAGATTATTGACTCTAGTGCAAGTGGGAGACTGAAGGAAATATGCCCTAGAGGCAATAATAAAGTTATTATTTATTTCCTTATTTCGTGATAAATGTTTATTATTCATGCTAGAATTGTATTAACCGGAAACTTAGTACATGTGTGAATACATAGACAAAACAAAGTGTCCCTAGTATGCCTCTACTTGACTAGCTTGTTTATCAAAGATGGTTATGTTTCCTAACCATAGACATGTGTTTTCATTTGATGAACGGGATCATATCATTAGGAGAATGATGTGATGGACAAGACCCATTCCTTAGCTTAGCATTATGATCGTTATAGTTTCATTGCTACTGATTTCTTCATAACTTATACATGTTCCTCAGACTATGAGATTATGCAACTCCTGAATACCAGAGGAACACCTTGTGTGCTATCAAACGTCACAGCGTAACTGGGTGATTATAGAGATGCTCGACAGGTGTTTCTGATGGCATTTGTTGAGTTGGCATAGATCGATATTAGGATTTGTTACTCCGTGTATCGGAGAGGTATCTCTGGGCCCTCTCAGTAATGCACATCACTATAAGCCTTGCAAGCAATGTGACTAATGAGTTAGTTATTGGATTAAGCATTACGGAACGAGTAAATAGACTTGCCGGTAACAAGATTGAACTAGGTATTGAGATACCTACGATCAAATCTTGGGCAAGTAACATACCGATGACAAAGGGAACAATGTATGTTGTTATGCGGTTTGACCGATAAAGATCTTCGTAGAATATGTGGGAGCCAATACGAGCATCCAGGTTCCGCTATTGGTTATTGACCGAAGACGTGTCTCGGTCATGTCTGCATAGTTCTCGAACCCGTAGGGTCCGCACGCTTAACGTTCGATGACGATTTGTATTATGAGTTATTTGATTTGATGACCAAAGTTTGTTCGGAGTCCTGGATGAGATCGGGAACATGATGAGGAGTCTCGAAATGGTCGAGAGGTAAAGATCGATATATTGGAAGGCTATATTCGGACATCGGAAAGGTTCCGAGTGATTCAGGTATTTTTCGGAGTACTAGAGAGTTACGAGAATTCGCCGGGAGAAGTATTGGGCCTTATTGAGCCATACGGGAATAGAGGGGGCAGGCCAAAGGGAAGGAGGCTCCCCCCCCCTCATGGGTCCTAATTGGACTAGGGGAAAGGGGGCGGCGCCCCCACTTGCCCTTTCCTACTCCCTCTCTCTTTCCCTCTTTCTTCTCTCCTACTCCAGAAAGGAAAAGGGGAATCCTACTAGGACTTGGGAGTCCTAGTAGGACTCCCCACACTTGGCGCCCCCCCTCTTGGGCCAGCCTCCTCCTCCTCCCTCCTTTATATACATGGGTAGGGGACACCTCAAAGGGACAACACAAGTTGATCATTGATCTCTCTTAGCCGTGTGTGGTGCCCCCTCCACCATAATCCACGATTAAATCGTTGCAGTACGTAGGAGAGGCCCTGCGTCGGTAGCATATCATCATCGTCATCACGCCGTCGTGCTGACGAAAATCTCCCTATACACTTTGCTGGATCGGAGTTCGTGGGACGTCACCGAGCTGAACGTGTGCAGATCGTGGAGGTGCCGTATGTTCGGTACAAGGATCGGTCGATCATGAAGACATACGACTACATCAACCGTGTTGTCATAACGCTTCCGCTTTCGGTCTACGAGGGTACATGGACAACACTCTCCCCTCTCGTTGCTATGCATCACCATGATCTTGCATTTGCGTAGGAAAATTTGTTGAAATTACTACGTTCCCCAACAGTTCAACAGTAGCGCGTTTCTCTACAGCGCGCTACTGCTAAGCCATTCTATCTCCACCAAACGGCCGCCTCTCACTCTCCTCTCTCCACTCACACTCACACTCACTGGATCTCCCCCTCAATCACCCGGTGCCCTCGCCCCCGCCGGCCGCCGTTGCCTATCCCTCCTCCCTCTGCATCGCCGTCACCTCCTCCTCCTCCCTGGACTCGATAATCCTTCACCGGCCACCCTCCTCCCCGCCCCCTCCTCCTAGACCCGTCCTCCCTCCACTCCTCCGTTCGCCACCGGCCAGCCCCTCCTTGCTCTGCCTTCCTCCTCCATCCTCTGTCCTCCTTCCTCTTCCCTCCTCTATCCACAACCCCTCCTCCCTGCTACATTTAGAACATTTAGTTGATTTAGTAGGCTAGTTGATTTAGTGGATTTAGAATATTTTGATTTAGTTGATTTAGTAGGCTAGTTGATATACAACATTTAGAGAGAGATATATGATAGTTGATAGTTTTTAGTTGATATGATTAACTGATTAGTAAAAAATTAGACATAGTTGGTAGTTTTTAGTTGATATAAGCCTCTGGTCATATATAACACTTTGATATAGGATAGTTTCTAGGGTTTTTGTGTTCCTCATAGTATTAATTTTTTAGCCTATTTTAGGTGTTTTGAATAGAATAGGAAATTTTAGGTCTTTTGATTAGAAATTTTAGTAATGAAAATTTTTAGTTGGTAGAATTTGAAAAAAATGTTTTGTACTTGTTATATTGTGAACTTAGGGCATATTTTTAGGGTTTAGTAAAAGAATTAGTAATAGTGGATGATGATGGAGATGTTTCAGGTATAGAACATTTTGAATAGATGATGATGTAGATTTTTTAGTACAACTAGTTTATTTAGTGTTGCTCAAGAATTGCTCATATGATGTAGATATAAACATGTATATCTAGTGTTGCTCAAGTAGGATATGTGCTTGCCCAAGTGACCATGTTTGTTGGTAACAGCTCCGAGTGGCCTATGTTTTGCCAGAGTGTTGATTAATTTTCATTCCGGCAAACTTCAGGCGCTCGATATGTCTTTTTTTAGCAAAGGTCATGCCGGATTTTTCCTCTGAAGTGGATCGTTAATCCTTTTCTAATATTGCTTTAGGAAAATGGCGACACCACCTCCACCACCACCATATCGACTGTGCAAGTCAAGATGCGCCAGCAGCCTTGCAATTGGCACGTTGTTCGGCATCTACTTCCATCCGAGTTTTCTTCCTGCGGCGGTAACAAAATATATGAAACTCGTAACAACTATTTTGTTTTTAGTGTTATTAGCGTTAATGCATTGTGTATATATCATTGTGTATACACAGATCGTCCCATGCAATGTGAGGTTGGAATTCAACAAGCTGACCGGAGACACTGTGAGTTTTGAGGCTCCTAGGGGCCCCTACACTACGGAGTCGAGAAAGGACGAAATATGTCACAAATCGGAGGATATGGATGGAACCGTTTCATCTCCCACATGGGTCTCACTGGTGGTGAGTTGATCATCTTCTCCTTCAGAGCAGAAAGACCCAAGCTGGCCGTCATTTATATCAACACGGATGAAGATGATGAGGACCCACTTGATGAAGCCATCTATACTCAAAGAATAAGGTTGAGCGAGGACGAGGTGTGCAACCTATGGGACATAACCGCCACGTGCTGACTTTGTCGGGGTGCCATTGGTTACCCGCCTAACAACTACCATGGCTGATCGGAATGTTATGGTACGTTATATTTAGTGTACAATCCGATTACATGCTTACATAGTATAATTCAAGCTTAGTACAAATGTAGTACTGTTTTTGATAGTGTAGAAACATATACTTGTAGAAATATATTTGCAAGGGTATGTGCGAGGCTACTTATTAATTGATATGTTTTTCTTATTCAGAAATTGCCAAAGAGCCTATATGCGAGTTGTGGTATCGAGCCTGATGAAGAAGGCTCTGCTGGAATACGCCTTACCGCAAGGGGCTCCGTCACCACCTGTGCGTACAACGTGGACATGGATAGTCGCACACACTTCAGCTCGGTTGGGTGGAAGAACTTCCTCGTTGGCAAGAATCTTCATGTTGGACAGGCCATCCTAAATACTATCAGAAAAAACCCACCTCCATGGCTTGAGGATGATGGTCGTCGTCCACATCATCTAGAACTACATATGTGTGTGGCTGTATGACTACCCAGAGTAGACTGCTATATGCTATATGACTACCTAGTACTACTTATCATATATGCTCCTGTATGAACCATATATGTGTGTGAGGATGCATGTTGACTATATATGAGTACCTATAATGCTTAATGATATTGTATGACTACTATATGACTATATGGTATTGTGGTTAATGATATTGTTATCTGGTATATGTGAAATTGCAGTTTATTGAAATGAGGTACTGTTCTAGATTAATAGGAAGCAGGAAAAATGTTGAAAGATATAGCAGTAGCGTGGGCAAAGAAAAGCGCAACATCTACTTATTAGTAGCGCTTGTTGGAAAACCGCTACTGATACAGTTAATACTAGTAGCGCGTGTACATAGAGCGCTACTACTATCTGTTAGCTGTAGCGCCTTATTAGTAGCGAGGCCACCCGCGCTACTGATAGCGTTAAAACATGCACTACTACTATGTTTTGAAAGAGCTAGTTATCGACTAGAGGGGGGTGAATAGGCGATTTTTATGAAAGTCTTCAAAACATGGGAGTTTCGAAGACAGACAATAGAAATGACACTATTCGAATACAGCGGAAGGTAGACTACACTAGACAAGCCATAGTCAAGTATTCAATGAAGTGAAAGCACGAAGACTATCAGCAGCTAGGTAGTAAGGATCAAGATGGAAGATAGTATGAAGCCAATCAGGACAAGTAGTCACACAGTGAAGTCAAACAGATAATGCAAGCAGGCAATGACTTCACGAGGACAAAATGTAAGTAAAGAGATGTGAGAGATAGAACCAGTAGCTTTAGGAGGACAGAGATTTGTTCGACCAGTTCTAGTTGCTGTGACAACTGTACGTCTGGTTAGGAGCTGAGATTCAACTCAGAAGACCGCGTCTTCACCTTATTCCCTTGAACTAAGGATACTTAGTCCCCGCCCAATCACTCTGGTAAGTCTTCAAGGGAGACTTCCAAACCTTCATAGAATTCGTTCACCGGCAATCCACAATGACTCTTGGATGCTCAGAACGCGACGCCTAACCGGCTGGAGGATTCACAGTCCTCAAGTGTAACAAGTCTTCAGATCAGGCGGACAGAAAGACTTCAGTGATGCCAAACACTCTTTGGGCTCTGAGTGGTTTGGGCTTTGTCCTTGCAAGGATTCTCTCTCAAATGCTTTGGAGGTGGGTTGCTCTCAAACGACAAAAGCCGTGTACTAACTCTGAGCAGCCACCAATTTATGGTGTAGGGGGTGGGCTATTTTTAGCCACGGGGCAACCCGACCTGATTTGTCCGAAATGACCCTGAGTCACTAAGGAACTGACACGTGTCTCAACGGTCAGATTTCAAACACACGCGACAGCTTGACTTGGGCTACAAGTAAAGCTGACTCATTCGACTCTGGATAAGTTTGCTCCCATTGTCTTCGCTCGAAGACATAGGATTTGGTTGAGCATCACTTCAGTCACTCTGAATTTGTTCACTTGGACCCCACTTAACAGTATGGTGGTTCCTATGACTCAACAAAGTAGAAAAAGGAAACGACGAAACAACTAAGTCTTCGCGCTCCATAGTCTTCACGCGATGTCTTCTCATGTCACAGTCTTCAACGTGAATATCTTCATAGACCACCATTGTCTTCAATGTCTTCACACATTTTTAAGGGCCATCTCCGATAGGTAAACTGAATCATTGAGGGACTACTACCTGTGTTATCCTGCAATTCTCACAAACCCATTAGTCCCTCAACCAGGTTTGTCATCAATACTCCAAAACCAACTAGGGGTTGCACTAGATGCACTTACAATCTCCCCCTTTTTGGTGATTGATGACAAACTAGTTGAAGTTTTCAACGGGGATAAAAGTATGTGAAATTGTAAAGGATTAAGATATTGTCTTCATAGATGGCAAAAAGGCTCCCCCTGAAGATGTGCATATAAAAGTTTTGCGTTGGAATGCAAATGCACATGGTAGGTTGTACTTGTGGAGATCCTCTTCACCATATGAAGAAAATACATCATGCATGAACAGATATACAGGAATAATGACATGCATAATGAAAAATGGACGTCTGCAGGATGACTTCATGCGGGATTTATCATCGCACATGCGGAATTTATCGTTGCATCACAGAATAGCAGAAAAAGTAGCAGACGACCATCAAGTTTAAGTGTTACAACTCAAAGAACCAAATGTATCAAAAGCAGGAGTTGTAAACACTAGGCAAAAGTATAGCAACCACCCATATGGACCCGCTTGAAGACTATCAACATATGCTTCTCCCCCTTTTGTCAGTAAGGACCAAAAAGGTTTGAAGACATAGTCTCTGCTCGTTCCCATGAGGAGTAGGTGAGGCAGCAGGGTCGTCGTTGAGGTTTGGTGGTGTAGACGAACTTGGTGCAGTGTCGATATGCGCCGAAGTTGGAGGTGGTGAAGTAGCATCATCGGCGTCATCAAGGACTCTGACATTAACAGTTGCCGCGGAGGAGGAGTACTCTTAATCTTCAAGGGACGGATTTTGACGCAAGACAACATTCCTGGGAGGAGTGGTGTCGAACTTGAATCTCTCTATGAAGCCATCATCTTGAAGATCAACTTCAGCACTGAGTAATGTAAAACTCTTCCAGGACCGTCGACAGGTTTCATGAGTGACAAATGCATTCTTGGTGGCAAGGTTGCGAATGTGATTGATATCCACCAAGAGGCTTTGCATCTGACGCTTTAGCCAGTAATGATGCTTGTCGTGTTTCTAATGCAAGGCCATGAGAAGCTCTCAGTCATTGAGCACACGAGATCGCTTCCGAGGCCTTGGAGCAATAGTGCTTTCTGTGGCTTCAGTATGTGCACGTCGAGTATTGCCAGCCAACGGATAAACACGAGCAGCCCGATCTTTCTTCTTGGTCTTTCTTTTCTTGGTGGGTGGTGCATTGTCAGTGGTGTTCTTGAGTTTGCGCTTTCTGGCTTCGGCTTCAGCTGCCCTGGTTTTCTTCTGTTCTGAAGCCACTGTAGGGACCTTAGGTTTCGAGCCTGTCATGCTGGCAGGGAAGACAATGCGAGGTTCTTCCCGCCTTGGTGCTTCAGTTTGGGCCACATCAGGCTTCTTCCTTTTGGCAACCAGCTTGGGGTCAATGCCAGGACGCCCAAGTGCCTTGTGCTTCCCAGCTTCATTGTAAGATTGAACACACTTGGAAGCTATATTCTTCATGCGCTCGCGTGAACCTTTGGCTTCTTTGCACTTCTTGCGAAATGCCTCCTTGAGGTCATGCAGCATCAGCTTGAAGTTTTGAACATCAGCCACACTGAGGTTGGCCACATGCTTCTTGAACTGGTCTTTCTCAAAATCAATTTTGTTCTTCAGTTCAACTATCCGCTGAGCCAGAGCCAGCTTAGGAGCAATGGGGCCTTGAAAGGTGACGCTGATGCCAATTGGGAGCTGAAGATCATCAAAGCTGAGATTGGGGTTGTCAAACCATTCATCAATGAAGTTATCCAGAATGTTTACGTTGAAGAGGGGCATATCATTGAAGATCTCTGCCTCTTGCTTGCTCTTTATCAGCTGCTCAAGAGCATCATCTCCACACTCATAATATGATGACAAATCAATAGCTTCGGTTTCATTCCTTAGAACGGCAACAGGTGTCAGTGCTTGACCAGAACTCTGAACAGTTTTCTTCTGGGGCATCTCTTTCTTCTTGGATATGCGAGAGAGATCTTCAGAATTGATACTTGGAGCTGGAGGGGCAGTTTCCAATGGCTTCATCGAGAAGCTTTTGGTGTAGCAGTAGGTTTTGACGCCTTAGATTTCTTTTGCTTCTACAGCTTAGGAGGAGGAGCTGGTGCATCATCGGAGTCAGCATCATCACCAGAGTGATCCACATTTGCTCCTTGGACGACAATGTGAGTGATGAGGCCTTCGAGGTTGTAGAAGGGGCCGATTCTGTTTTCATTGGCTTCACGGGTGCCATCTTCCCGAGGAGCAGACGGACTTGGGTTGAAGTCAAATCCAAATGCCTTCTTGTTCTTCACAGCAGAGTCTTTGGCGAATTTGAACTTGCACTTGAACAGATTGTCTTCGTGACACCACAGCGGAGATGAACGGTCAGCATTCTCTGGCTGTGGTCCGTGAACCATGCATGGATAGAAGCCTTGCTCAATAGCTTTAGTCTTGGACCTGGGAGGAAGATTTTTGTATAGTATATCTCCCCAGGGTCGTTTGATGGCATTCTTCTCGGCATATTCTTCAGTGACAAATCGGTACTTGTCGGGGATATGCCCCGCGGTATGACCCGGCCGGAAGTATGACCCGGTCGGGCTTGGCGCTTCACCGATGACCCGCTGGAAGACTGGCGACTCGCGGGTCTGGCGGCTCACGGATCAGACGACTCACGAGCCTGGCGACTCATAGTAACCTGGCGGGCGGGTCAGATAGAAGACTAGGCCCAAGGCCTAGGAGGCCGGCTCATGTTATGGTGGGACGGCTTAAGAGGAAAGGGATGACGAATATTTCCTTTACGAGGAAGCAAGACCCGGACTTGTATTCAACTTGTAAGAGAAGATAGACTAGTCCTTGTCCTACTAGGACTCCACATGTAACCCGCCCCTTCAACTTATATAAGGAGGGGCAGGGCTCCTCAAAGGGGGACAAGCAACAAGAAACAATATCTAGGGCTAGTCACAAAGAGGAGAGCCGGCTTACAGCGACTCCCTCATGATCATAATGAGACCTATCCACAAACAGCATGTAGGGTTATTACCGGATGATGTTTCCCGGGGCCCGAAGCTGTCTAAATCCTTGTCTTGTGTGTTGCGTCTCTCGATTCCGCTCAACCCCTTCAAGCTACCACATAGATGCGTTGGCCTCGCGACTAAGTCCTTACATTAGGACATCTGTCGTGACAATTCCACGACAGTACTTGTTCCTTGGCCCAATATCTTCGAATCCATTGGGTTCGATTCTTGCGTTCACCATAAGTCTCCTCTGGGTTTGTCTTGTACAATTCGTGCAGATCAGGTGGCAAATCTTTGGAAGTATTCCCATGGCGCTGTCTGCCACCCTTCCTTGCTGACTTCTCTGTGGCCATGAAGCTTAACCTGAAAGGCTTCAGAACTAGCAAGGGCTTCCGGCGGCTGGTCAGACAAGAACTAGCTTCAGGAGAATTTATGTGGCTGTAAGAATTCTGCAAATGAATGCAGACTATGAGAACCAAGGGATTCTCCCACGGACATGTACCTGTGACAGCATTAGAGGTGCGAGGGAAGGGGAAGAGGTCATATGCATTCTCAGAAGATTTTGAAGATAAATTAATTTGAAGACATTGACCTCATAATGCGAAGACATTCACTTATTTCTTGAGAGTTGGTTTCAGATTTGTACGAATCCAAGAATAAGTACAAGTGAGGAATCTAACTTGTAGAGAAGCATAAGTGAACATACTAGGCATAGCATGAGATGCAAAAAGAGATAGATTCAACTTTGGAGGTCTAGAAACCGCTTTTGGTGAAGAAGGATGAATCTATCAGATAAAAAAGACGGTAAAAAGTAAGTTTTAATTACCACACGAAGAATTGCTAGATGGAGCAAAGTTGGAGGCCGATCAGTTCGATCTTCCGTGCCCTAACTTGGCGATGGAAGACACCTACGGCGGCGTGTGACACTCCAAAATTTTTGTTGTTTTTGTTTTCAGCAAGAGCCTTGCTTGGTTTAAAGAAGGTCATTTAAACCCTTCTTAAAAACCTCTCTTCTGAGTTTTCCTTCTCAAAATCTTTTCTTGGATTTAGTTTCTTCTAAAATAAAACCTTTTTGGTTTTGGGATATTCTTTGGTTTTGATCCATTCTTGTTTTTACCATGCCTCTTGTGGTAAAATTCTCCCAAAACCCCTCCTTCCACTTTGGACAACCCAAACTTTCTGTCCCAACTAGTTAAATCCATTTTTGGATTTTATCTCATTTAATTCTTTCCCCAAAACAATTATGTCCTTTATTTTGAGCCTAGGTAATTTGCAAAGCAAGTACCTTAATGCCTTTGAACTTTGATCTCAAACCAACTCCTCTGGATAGTCCCTAGCACCCACAACCTAGAACCATCAAGCTCCACTCTTCTTCTTTTCAAAATTTTCAAAATTCACCCTCTGCAAGTTTGGACTAGATTTGTCAAATTTGGTGATATTCATATCTCCACTTCTCCAAAAATTCCACCAAAATTCAGGCAACCCCCAGTTGCAATGAGAGACCACTCCACCAAAAATCAGCTCAAGGAAAAATCCCGACATGCCAAAGTCACTCTGTCGAACACCTGGCTTGAACTGTTACTATGCATCTTCAAAAAAAATCAGAGTTTCAGTGTCGTTTCTTCGTCAGTGTTCAGTCACATGTCAAACGGTGCGCCTGGCGCGTTGCGCACGGCCCCTCCTCCCTGTCTGGAGCACCGCACACGCACTTGGCTGGTTCCTGGCGTCGGTGGCACCCTGGCCCGCCTGTGCCAGCGTCTCCCGCGGCGGCAGAACCTCCTGTGGCGGCCGACAGGGGGCACCCTACGGCATAACGCCGTTCGGCACCGCCCAAGACACCTGGGAGCTCCGCGTCGCCGTCTCCCTTGCCAGCGCACGCATGCAGCACCGTCGCTGTGGCCTGGCACGCTCAGGGCATGCTCTCTGCTGCCGACGTGCCATACGGCCGTTCCTTTGGGGACAGGCCGTAACCGCCCCTACCTTGCTGAGTTAGGCACTGGGATGGAATCAGTGCTCCATCTAGACGATGCTCAAGCCCCTAAACCAACCGTCCAGCCACAGCGCCGCCGTAATCGCTCGCCGGACTTATCCCGTTCACGGCAATCGCCTCGGGCCGGCTATAAATAGCACCTCTGAGCTCACTCTCGACCCCGCACAACTCCACCACCACACCAGACCCCGCCCAGCCACCGGAAGAGCCTCGAGGGGCCCTTCTTCCTCAACTCCGGCCACCTCCGTCCACTTCAGGCTCCGGCAGCGTTCTCTCTGGTGAGAACTCCTCCACCGCCCTAGACTTGCCCGTAGCCTCATGACACCTCTAGGAGACTAACCCCCACTCCTATTTGACCCCAGCAGCTCTCTCCGACGAGGTCCACGACTACCCGAACCACCCGCCAGAGCAAGGGCCGCCGTCGACGTGGTGCTCATCGGCGACCACCACCACCACCCACCGACGCGGAAGGACGTACTGAACACGGAGGTACCACCCGATCCCCCTGCCTCGCCGTGAATCGCCGTCGGTGACCACCACAGCTCTCGGGCGCCGATGAGCCCCATCTCCCTCGTTTGCCTGTCAGTCTCTCATTCTTTTAAACGAATCGTTTTCTGGACTTTTCTGCAGAACCCCCTGAGAGTTTTCTGTTTCATTACAAAAAGGTTCCTGAATCAAAACCCTTATAACTTTTAAACAGAAAAGTATTTTTGTTTGATTCTTTTTCTGTTCTCTTTAGAGTTTTGTCTAGTTTTTTATCAGATTTAGTTGAGAATTTTTGGGAGTACTTTTGTGCACCTCGCGGTATTTACGTTACGTGTGTATTTTTCTTATACCGTAGATACCGGAGGAGGTGACGGAGCCGCGAACTTCACCCAGTTAGACTCCGACTACTCCGAACCAGGCAAGCATGTTTGGACTTTGGATATGATGAGTGTTTGATGCATGTTTGCATTTAGGAGTTTCATAGCATGTTTATGAACATTTCTTGAATATTATTTTTCATGCAAAAGAAGTGGAAAGTGACTTTCGGAAATCCATATGTTATTGGATACATATTTGCATGGCCATGTGATGGCATGAGGATGGGTAAGATGGCAGTGTTGTGGCATGCCAGTCTTATGCCAGTCTATTTGACTTCAGTGTCATCGTGAAACAAATCACATTCCCATTCATTTCCTTTCCTGTACTGCCACATGTCTTCCGCAAGGAATATGGCTTAGTAAGTTGCAAACCGTTTTCCTGGTACACACCAAATAGAGAGGTCGGGATGAGGGTTCCATGGCCCTGGATTAAAGCCTGTCATCCGGTCAGGGGGCATGGGTGTTTCCGGTTGGGACCGAGAGGGGGGCACCCCTTAGAGGGCGCGTATAGAAATTTGATCCCATGCTATTCGAGGTTGTGACCTCCCCGTCTCAAATTTTTTGTTGGATGTTGTCTAGGGTGATTCCTGGCATCGTGAGGTGGAATGGGTGTGTACTGGTTAGATGTGTTTCTACCAAAATACCGTAAACGGAACTAGTCCTTCGTGACTACGGAAATCCGTTGGCTGTGGACAGTTAGTACAAACTCTGCAGAGTCACAAATCCTTTAAATCATCTTGTACATGTCCAAGTACTATGTTCATCTTATCTTGTCAGATATCAGCCTCAGTGACAAAACTCCGGTGAACTACATGAGTGTTAAATCCGGTTAAAAAGTTTATTCTTGTGGATGGACTAACTTGTTATTTACATTTGATATAAGCCCTTTCTGTGATGTCGCTCAGACATCCGACTGTGGCATACTTGTTATTTACATTTGATATAAGCCCTTTCTTTGATGTCGCTCAGACGTCCGACTGTCGCATTTCTTTTATAAGCCCTTTATGTGGTGTCGCTGAGACGCCCGACTGAGGCATTTATTTTATAAGCCCTTTATGTGGTGTCGCTGAGGCGCCCGACTGTGGCATTTCTTTTATAAGCCCTTTATGTGGTGTCGCTGAGACACCTGACTGTGGCATTTCTTTTATAAGCCCTTTATGTGGTGTCGCTGAGACGCCCAACTGTGACATTTCTTTTATAAGCCCTTTATGTGGTGTCGCTGAGATGCCCGACTGTGGCATTCCTTTTATAAGCCCTTTATGTGGTGTCGCTTAGACGCCTGACTGTGGCATGAGCTTTATTTTGTTTACCTTTTGAGGCGTCGCTCCAGACACCCGATCGGTTTTCAGTTATTTGTTTTACTTATCAAGTCACGCAAAAATTTTATTATTGGAATGAGCATTATTATCTTTTTGCTCATGACGCATACATGCATGCATTTGTTATATCTTTTGTCCGAACTGTCTTGCGAGTACTTTCAAAGTACTCACCTGGCTTGTTGATTTGGCCAGATGTTGATGAAGGCGATCTCATGGATGAAGAGTTCGATAGCGAGTCTGACGCCTAGAGGAGTCCCAGTCAGTCCCGTGTGATCCTGCATTTGGTCACTGTATTATATCCGCTTCTGCCATCCCAGAAATAAATCCATCGAGCCTCACCTCGACGCTCGATGAGCTGCCAGTTAGGAGTAAAGTTATCCACCACCACTTTTATCTCGAGCTAGTAGCATGTCACCACACCCCTATGTCACAACCGCCCTTATGTATGATATTGGCGTGTTTGTAATAAATTGTTGAGCAGCCTCAGCTCAACCCTGTAATATATTTAATGCTACTGGTCCTCTCTATATCAAGTATTTGTCTACCAGTGAGGATAACTGTTCCTATACTGGGATCAAAAGATCGATTTTCTCAATAAGTATTTTATTGAAAAACCGGTCGTGACAGACTTGGTACATAAGCCAGGCTGACTGTAGGAAGCCACTAGGTGCGATCGCTATTCGGTTATTAGCATGATAGAGTTTATTCATGTTTTTGCAAATGTAGTCATTTTTCTGATAGTCAGCATAAAATTTATGATCTGATCGCTCCGAATTTTTGCTTACTTTTGTAGATGGCTGGCAACTACTGTGAGTCACATATGTTCGCCAACGTGCCTGAGGGGTTCATCAAGCTCCTATCCTTCATCGTTCAGGTCGCGATGGGGCCATCCGTGCGCCCAGTCTTCACACTTTATCCACACAAGATCAACGACAGTCTGACCATGCACCAGGCCGCGGTGCAATTCAAGGGAGGGCGTGCTGAGATACGCCGCTTCCAATTCTTGGGGAGAGCCATGCCTACAGAAAGGCATGCTATGCAGATGGCTGCCCGCGAGGCGATAGCTCGTCTTCGGGATGTTCTTCCTGCAATGAAGACCCGTCGCTACCGCTACCTTCCATGCCATGTACCATACACCTGTCACTACTCATTATCTTGCCCCAGAGGAGAGTGAGACGAGGCCTTTGAGATGCTTGTCGAGTACCTCCGAGCCCTGGAGGCAGCCTTCGACAGCATGGTGGACGACCTCGTAGCTGCCCGCATGGACTCAGTCCATGTTTGTGCCGCCAACAGAAGGGAACTCCTGCACACCGCTCCACCGCTGACTTTCATCTCGTTCTCAGCTTCTCATTCACCTACCATTCACGCCACTGCTCGTCGTCTGCCTACCACTAAGGAATTCAACCAAGCTATTGCACCCACTCCCGTTCGCTCTGCACCACTTATTGCACCCACTCCCATACGTGCTACTCCACCTATTCCGCCCACTCATATTCATGTTACTCCGACTATGGCACCTGCTCCATCAGCTCAGCGCAGTGCTTCTCGTCTGGAACCTATTAGCGAGGAGGAGGATGAGTCCCCAGCGTCACTGCGTCTCACCCTCGGCAGGCCAAGGGAGATCCTCACCATCTCCGACTGAGTACGTTTAGACACCATGCGATGTACCAACTTGTGTGATATGTTTATATGTACATAGGTTGTGAGAAGTAGCTTGTTTGCGCATCATGTAGGATCTAGAGAAGTGCACTAGTCTAAATAACATGTCAGGATTATGTACGCATATCCTGAGTGATATAATGTATAATTATGCTTGCGTGTAAGATATGTAATAGTCCTTCTCCACGCGCAATCGTGTATTTTCCAAAAAAAATCCTGGAGTTTTAAAATTTTCTTTATGTGTGATTTTATTGACTTTTGCGACTCTCTTTCTTGTCTTACGAGTTTCACAAAATATATCCCCAGAGTGAAAGATGTCTCGTCCGTGGACGCGCTCCATGCCAAATCAGCCCGAAGAAAATTATGGCACACCACCAAACCACAATTTCACTCAGGGACAGACAAGTCAACAGGACAGTGAAACAGCATTTACCCAAGTGTGTCGTCTGTATGAACAGAGTCAGCAACAACACCAGGAAATGATGAACCAATTCATCAATATGGGAAATCAACGTGGTCAGTATCAGCAACAATCCAAGTTGTCTGAGTTACAGAAGACGCGTCCCACAACATTTTCTCATACTGACAAGCCTCTTGAGGCCGACGACTGGCTTCGAGACATGGAAAGAAAATTAATTATTGCACAGTGTTCAGACCGTGAAAAAGTATTGTATGCACCACATTATCTCACCAGAGCAGCTGCATCGTGGTGGGAAAACTTCCTGCACATGCACCCCAACGAAAATGAAATAACCTGGGAGGATTTCAAAGAAGGTTTTCGTGGGGCACACATTCCTAAGAGTGTTATGAAAATCAAGAAGAGAGAATTTGATGACCTCAAGCAAAGGACCATGACAGTGTCAGAATACAACAGCCAATTCACTCTGTTGTCTCGCTACGCCAACGAAGAGCGCATGACCAAGAGCAAGAAGATGGAAAAATTCTTGGAAGGTCTGGCACCCGCACTTAAATGCCAGCTCGTTGTGCATACCTTCCCAGATTTTAAAACACTGGTGGATAAGGCCATTACTCTGGAAAATGAGCGACGCAGCTTGGAAGATTTCCGCAAATGCAAAAGGGACCATTCTACTTTTGCTCGCAACCATAGAAGCAAGACGGAATTTCAGAAGGGTGGAACACACAAAACCCCGACGAATAATTCACGCCCAATCAAGAATTTCCATGCAAGAGACAAGGAGTTCACATATCGCCCAGGCGTTACTTGTTACGCTTGTGGAGAAGAAGGGCAGTATGCCAAGCAGTGCCCCAAGCCAAGGAACTCAACCCCAAAGCCTAACAATGGTGGCAATAATTCAGCGCCCAAGCGAAACAATTTCAACCCCAATAACAACCACAGGAAGGGTCATCTGAACCACGTGACCAAAGAGGAAGCACAGAACACCCCAGATATCGTACTCGTTACGTACCCTGTCAACACAATACCTGCCATGGTTTTGTTTGATTCTGGAGCTTCTCACTCATTCATTTCGAAGAGTTTTGCTTTGCAAAATAATTTTTCGATGCTTCCCTTGGAAAAATCCATGATCATCAAGTCCCCTGGAATTAAGCAAGTAACCCAGAGTTACAGTCATGGTGTGGTTATTGAATTTGAAGGATTGAAGTTTTACGCCAACCTTATTGTATTGGAAAGTAAAGGACTGGATTCATCCTAGGGATGGATTGGTTAACCACCAACAAAGGTTTTATTGACTGCTTCAACCGGACTGTGATTCTCACACACCATCACGGGAAGACAATAAAAGTTTCAACCAAAAAGAGACAAATACCTCGGCAACCGAGATTAAACAAGGTGGACGTTTCTGAGCTGAACAAGGTTCCAGTAGTGTGTGAATTTCCAAACGTATTTCCAGAAGAACTACCAGGCATGCCACCGGACCGCGAGATAGAATTCAGCATTGAGCTAGCACCCGAAACCGCTCCCATTTACAAGAAACCATATAGAATGGCACCATCCGAATTGGTAGAATTGAAGAAGCAAATAAAAGAATTATTGGAGAAAGGATACATACGAGCCAGTTCCTCACCTTGGGGTTCTCCAATTTTATTTGCCAAGAAAAAGGATGGAACACTGAGATTGTGTATAGACTATCGAGCTCTTAACATGGTCACAATCAAGAACAAATACCCAATGCCCCGAATAAATGATTTATTTGATTAGCTCACTCAGGCCAAAGTCTTCTCAAAAATCGACATGAGATCGGGATACCACCAATTAAAAGTGCGAACAGAAGATATTCCCAAGACAGCCTTCACTTCCAGATATGGACTGTATGAGTTCACAGTAATGCCATTTGGGCTAACAAACGCCCCCGCATATTTTGTTCACCTCATGAACAAAGTATTTATGAAGTATATGGACAAGTTTGTTGTGGTATTCATCGATGATATTCTGATATACTCCAAAACACCAGAAGAGCACGCCGAGCATCTCAGGATTGTACTAGGAGAACTCAGAAAACATCAACTGTACGCCAAATTCAGCAAATGTGAATTTTGGCTAAGACAGGTGGGTTTTCTGGGCCACGTACTCACCCAAGAAGGTATTGCCGTAGACCCGGAAAAGGTCAAGGCCGTACTTGACTGGAAACCACCAGCTAGCGTAACGGACATACGAAGTTTCTTGGAAATGGCAAGCTATTACCGGAGATTTATTGAAGGATTCTCCACCATAGCAAAGCCAATGACGCAGTTACTCAAGAAAGACAAGAAGTTTGAATGGACGGAAGCCTGTGAGAAAAGCTTCCAAGAGCTAAAAAGGAAATTAACAACGGCACCAGTGTTAATTGTGCCAGACATACACAAGAATTTTGAGGTATATTGTGATGCATCCCGGAAAGGCCTCGGATGCGTATTGATGCAAGAAGGCAAGGTAATTGCGTATGTCTCCAGACAACTTCGCAAGCATGAGGAAAATTATCCCACTCATGACTTGGAATTGGCAGCGGTCATCCATGCACTCAAAGAATGGAGACACTTTCTACTTGGAAATCGTTGTGAAATATACACAGACCATACGAGCCTTAAGTATATTTTCACACAGCTGGAACTTAATTTACGGCAACGACGCTGGTTAGAGTTAGTGAAAGATTATGATGTTGGAATCCACTATCATCCCGAAAAAGCAAATGTTGTGGCAGATGCCCTTAGTCGGAATCCCAGCTCGGACAACGATAGTATACCAAATTTGAGGCCAGAATTTCAACTGGAATTTGCCAAACTCAATTTAATAATGGTCACCGAAGGCAGTATGTCGAATTTGGAAATACAGCCTACCCTGATGGAAAAGATTAAGGAGGCTCAGCATGGACACCCCAGCATTGATGGCATAAAAAGGAAAGTGAGTTTGGGCAAGGCCTCAGAATTCAATGTAGATGAGCAAGGAGTATTGTGGTATGGACAGAGACTTTGCGTACCAAATATCAAGGACCTCAAATAGCAGATTCTGGCTGAAAGCCACACCGCTCCGTATTCAATCCATCCTGGAGGGACAAAAATGTACAAAGACCTTCAGGAAAGATTTTGGTGGCACGGTATGAAGAGAGACATAGCCACGTTCATTGCATGTTGTGACTCTTGTCAACGCATCAAGGCCGAGCACCAGAAACCAGCCGGGCTGTTACAGCCAAACAAGATACCCGAGTGGAAGTGGGACGAGATTGGAATGGATTTAATTGTTGGACTACCACGGTCACGACACGGAAATAATGCCATATGGGTCATCACCGACAGATTAACTAAGGTAGAACATTTTATCCTGGTGAAGACAACTCACACCACTCAGAGGCTGGCCAGACTTTATCTTGCCCATATCGTCTGCCTGCATGGAGTCCCAAAGACTATCATATCTGACAGAGGCACACAGTTCGTCTCTAGATTTTGGGATCACCTACAACAGGCACTGGGAACCCAACTAGCATTCAGTACCTCATACCACCCCCAGACTGATGGGCAAACTGAACGCGTAAACCAAATTCTAGAAGACATGTTGAGAGCCTGTGTCCTCACCTACGGAACCAGTTGGGAAGAAAGCTTGCCATATGCAGAGTTTGCATACAACAACAGTTATCAAGCCAGCTTGCAAATGGCACCCTTTGAAGCTCTGTATGGGAGAAGATGTCGTACCCCGCTAAACTGGTCAGAAATCGGGGACAGCCACATCTTCGGCCCAGATATGCTCAAAGAGGCTGAGGAGAAAGTTAAGACGATTAGAGATCGACTCAAGACAGCTCAAAGTCGGCAAAAGAGTTATTACGATCGAAAGCATCGGGAAATCAGTTTTGAACCCGGAGAGTTTGTATACCTAAGAGTTTCTCCTATGAGGGGTCTGCAACGATTCAGGGTTAAGGGAAAGCTAGCACCAAGATTCATCGGACCATTCTGTGTAGTGGCCCGAAGAGGCACGGTAGCCTACCAGCTAGAGCTACCCGGAGATATCCGATATCCACAACGTGTTCCACATCTCGTAGTTGAGAAAGTACATGAGCAACCCAGAGAAGCAAGTATCACATGAAAACATTGACGTGCAACCAGACCTCACCTACTAGGAGCGCCCAATAAAAATATTAGAGGAATCTAAGAGGAGGACCCGACAGAAAACCATCAAGTTTTTCAGAGTTCAGTGGAGCAATCACACCGAGAATGAAGCAACTTGGGAGAGAGAGGATTTTCTTCGGACAGAGCACCCACACCTGTTTAAGGATCAGCTGAAATCTCGGGGACGAGATTTTTCCTAAGGGGGTAGGTGCTGTGACACTCCAAAAATTTTGTTGTTTTTGTTTTCAGCAAGAGCCTTGCTTGGTTTAAAGAAGGTCATTTAAACCCTTCTTAAAAACCTTTCTTCTGAGTTTTCCTTCTCAAAATCTTTTCTTGGATTTAGTTTCTTCTAAAAAGAAAACCTTTCTGGTTTTGGGCTATTCTTTGGTTTTGATACATTCTTGTTTTTACCATGCCTCTTGTGGTAAAATTCTCCCAAAACCCCTCCTTCCACTTTGGGACAACCCAAACTTTCTGTCCCAACTAGTTAAATCCATTTTTAGATTTTATCTCATTTAATTCTTTCCCCAAAACAATTCTGTCCTTTATTTTGAGCCTAGGTAATTTGCAAAGCAAGTACCTTAATGCCTTTGAACTTTGATCTCAAACCAACTCCTCTGGATAGTCCCTAGCACCCACAACCTAGAACCATCAAGATCCACTCTTCTTCTTTTAAAAAATTTCAAAATTCACCCTCTGCAAGTTTGGACCAGATTTGTCAAATTTGGTGAAATTCATATCTCCACTTCTCCAAAAATTCCACCAAAATTCAGGAAACCCCCAGTTGCAATGAGAGACCACTCCACCAAAAATCAGCTCAAGGAAAAATCCCCACATGCCAAAGTCATTTTGTCGAACACCTGGCTTGCACTGTTACTATGCATCTTCAGAAAAATTCAGAGTTTCAGTGTCGTTTCTTCGTCAGTGTTCAGTCACATGTCAAACTATACGCCTGGCGCGTTGCGCACGGCCCCTCCTCCCTGTACGGAGCACCGCACGCGCACTTGGCTGGTTCATGGCGTCGGTGGCACCCTGGCCCGCCTGCACCGGCATCTTCCGCGGCGGCAGAACCTCCTGTGGCGGCCGACAGGGGGCACCGTATGGCATAACACCATTCGGCACCGCCCAAGCCACCTGGGAGATCTGCGTGGCCGTCTCCCTTGCCAGCGCACGCATGCAGCACCGTCGCCGTGGCCTGGCACGCTCAAGGCGCGCTCTCTGCTGCCGACGTGCCGTACGGCCGTTCCTTCGGGGACAGGCCGTAACCGCCCCTGCCTTGCTGAGTTAGGCACTTGGATGGAATCAGTGCTCCGTCTAGACGATGCTCAAGCCCCTAAACCAACCGTCCAGCCACAGCGCCGCCCTAATCGCTCGCCGGACTTATCCCGTTCACGGCAACCGCCTCGGGCCGGCTATAAATAGCGCCTCCGAGCTCGCTCTCGACCCCGCACAACTCCACCACCTCACCAGACCCCGCCCAGCCACTAGAAGAGCCTCGAGGGGCCCTTCTTCCTCAACTCCGGCCACCTCCGTCCGCTTCGGGCTCCGGCAGCGTTCTCTCTGGTGAGAACTCCTCCACCGCCCTAGACTTGCCCGTAGCCTCATGAAAGCTCTAGGAGACTAACCCCCACTCCAATTTGACCCCAGCAGCTCTCTCTGACGAGGTCCACGACTACCCGAACCACCGTCCGCAGGAGCAAGGGCCGCCGTCGATGTGGTGCTTGCCGGCGACCACCACCACCACCCACCGACGCGGAAGGACGTACTGAACACGAAGGTACCACCCGATCCCCCTGCCTCGCCGTGAATCACCGTCGGCGACCACCGCAGCTCTCAGGCACCGACGAGCCCCATCTCCCTTGTTTGAATTTTCAAACCTGACGGGAGGGACCCGCCTGTTAGTCTCTCATTCTTATTAAACGAATCGTTTTCTGGACTTTTCTGCAGAACCCCCTGAGAGTTTTCTGTTTCATTACAGAAAGGTCCCTGAATCAAAATCCTTATAACTTTTAAACAGAAAAGGATTTTTGTTTGATTCTTTTTCTGTTCTCTTTAGAATTTTGTCTAGTTTTTTATCAGATTTAATTAAGAATTTTTTTGGAATACTTTTGTGCACCTCGCGGTATTTACGTTACGTGCGTATTTTTCTTATACCGTAGATACCGGAGGAGGTGACGGAGCCGCGAACTTCACCCAGTTAGACTCCGACTACTCCGAACCAAGCAAGCATGTTTGAACTCTGGATATGATGAGTGTTTGATGCATGTTTGCATTTAGGAGTTTCATAGCATGTTTATGAACATTTCTTGAATATTATTTTTCATGCAAAAGAAGTGGAAAGTGAGTTTCGGAAATCCATATGTTGTTGGATACATATTTGCATGGCCATGTGATGGCATGAGGATGGGTAAGATGGAAGTGTTGTGGCATGCCAGTCTTATGCCAGTCTATTTGACTTCAGTGTCATCGTGAAACAAATCACATTCCCATTCATTTCCTTTCCTGTACTGCCACATGTCTTCCGCAAGGAATATGGCTTATTAAGTTGCAAACCGTTTTCCTGGTACACACCAAATAGAGAGGCCGGGATGAGGGTTCCATGGCCCTGGATTAAAGCCCATCATCCGGTCAGGGGGCATGGGTGTTTCCGGTTGGGACCGAGAGGGGGGCACCCCTTAGAGGGTGCGTATAGAAATTTGATCCCATGCTATTCGAGGTTGTGACCTCCCCGTCTCAAATTTTTTGTTGGATGTTGTCTAGGGTGATTCCTGGCATCGTGAGGTGGAATGGGTGTGTACTGGTTAGATGTGTTTCTACTGAAATACCGTAAACGGAACTAGTCCTTCGTGACTACGGAAATCCGTTGGCTGTGGACAGTTAGTACAAACTCTGCAGATGTCGCTCAGACATCTGACTGAGGCATACTTGTTATTTACATTTGATACAAGCCCTTTCTGCGATGTCGCTCAGACATCCGACTGTGGCATTTCTTTTATAAGCCCGTTATGTGGTGTCGCTGAGACGCCCGACTGAGGTATTTCTTTTATAAGCCCTTTATGTGGTGTCGCTGAGACGCCCGACTGTGGCATTTCTTTTATAAGCCCTTTATGTGGTGTCGCTGAGACGCCCGACTGTGGCATTTATTTTATA